>NW_026047335.1:7500-10000 GCF_023864345.2 Schistocerca serialis cubense
CAGCCCAAAGTTATTCAGAGTCACCAAGGCAAACGGACCGGACGAGCCGACCGATTGGTTTTGATCTAATAAAAGCGTCCCTTCCATCTCTGGTCGGGACTCTGTTTGCATGTATTAGCTCTAGAATTACCACAGTTATCCAAGTAACGTGGGTACGATCTAAGGAACCATAACTGATTTAATGAGCCATTCGCGGTTTCACCTTAATGCGGCTTGTACTGAGACATGCATGGCTTAATCTTTGAGACAAGCATATGACTACTGGCAGGATCAACCAGGGAGCTGCGTCAACTAGAGCTGAGCAGCCGGCCGCCCGGGAGTGTGTCCCGGGGGCCCGCGCGAACACGCAAGCGTCCGCTCAATTATTCTGCAAACAGGAGGAGGCTGAGCTCCCCTGCACCATACACCTCGAAACCCTCTCAGGTCCCGGCGGCGCGCAGCGCCGTCCTAAGTACTTGGTCGGGTTCGAGAGAGGCGCAATCGCCCGGGGTTTGGCGAGTAGACGCTTTAGGTGCGACCACCCGTGCTCCCAACTGAGCTTGCCGCTGCCGACAGAGGCCCGGGAGCGTGCTGTCGTGGCATTGCCGGCGGGAGACAACACGCGCCACCTACGGTGACCGGCAGCTCCAACGCCAGCGCCACAGAAGGACAAAAGCCCCACTTGGGTGCCGAAGCGAACTCTCCCAGCACAGCGCACGCGCCAACACGTCCGCACAGCTGCGATACAAACCACCTGCGAGAACCGCAGAGGCGACCGAGCAGCAGACGGCGTCGCGGCGCCGAGCGCCGGGCGGCGGCGCATCCTCAGCGCACACAGTCCTCAATCGGACCAGCACACTGCAGATGTCCACCGCGCTTCGCACCGGGCCCGCGAGGACCTACTTTGGCCGCACGGCGCCGCGTGCAGGGTGCGCCGGCGCGCAGCTGCGCCGCCTGCCGCCTCCGTCGGCCGGCGCGCCTGCCACTGGCCGCCCCCACCAGCCGGCTGTAGCGCGTGCGCCCACGCACCGCGCGGCCAGCACGCCGGGAGGCCCCCCCTCACCGGCCGGGGACGGTCCCACCCAGCCACCGCCGCGTATCGCTTCACACCCAGATGCCATTCACGTTCGTGGGCATGGTGGGTATCGCTGGAACAACCGGTTGGTAGCTCAACCGATCGTCGCCATCACTGATTCACCTCTAGCGAGAACAACCGCACCACAACGGTTTACCAGTTGTTCATTTGCGTAACGTCACCAGCAAACGTAGGCGTCCATCGCCATTTGCAAATTCAACGATTGTTGCATGCCTGTGTCAGGTGTCACGACACACTATGTCTGCCCACATACACGCAACAACATGTGCACGCTTCGCGAACACGTGGAAGGTGGCCCCCGTACGTATGCGATGTCCATTGCGCGAACGACTGTCAACCGGCCTCTGTCGCATGTCGCAGATGTGGAACGCAGTGCACCATGCTATCACGGTGTGTGAGAAGAGACGACTACGTCTGACAACACGCGCCACTACATCAACAGACGGCTCATGCTGATCGCCATCCAGGGCATACCACACTGCAATCCAGCTCTTATAGGGAGACGACACGTAGCTGAGTGCACAACATTTGGACCGCATGGTTCGCCGTTGTTGGCGCAGTCGTTGTACGGTCACATGTACCACGATGTATCATTCAGTACATGAGGACCAATGTGCAGTACAGTGTGTGATTTGGACGTACAACATCAGCGGACAGTTGACACAGGCCGTACCACAGCGTAGGCTAAGTGCTTCGCCATGCGAATGCCAATGAACAACTGCAAATGCCAATGAACAACTGCAAAGGGCATTGAGCATGTACGTCCTGCTGCCATCCACATTACAGTGTATAGCTGCAAGGTGTTTAACATGAAGCGATACACTGGGGACCGGGCAGTGCGAGTAGCAAACTATATTGCGGGGGTTGCAGTTAGGCAACACTACACTAATTTAACGCGTCGTATGACAATTACAGAGCAGGTTAAGGCCCAACGTGTGTTGGGTTAAGGCCCAACGTGTGTTGGGTTAAGGCCCAACGTGTGTTGGGTTAAGGCCCAACGTGTGTTGGGTTAAGGCCCAACGTGTGTTGGGTTAAGGCCCAACGTGTGTTGGGTTAAGGCCCAACGTGTGTTGGGTTAAGGCCCAACGTGTGTTGGGTTAAGGCCCAACGTGTGTTGGGTTAAGGCCCAACGTGTGTTGGGTTAAGGCCCAACGTGTGTTGGGTTAAGGCCCAACGTGTGTTGGGTTAAGGCCCAACGTGTGTTGGGTTAAGGCCCAACGTGTGTTGGGTTAAGGCCCAACGTGTGTTGGGTTAAGGCCCAACGTGTGTTGGGTTAAGGCCCAACGTGTGTTGGGTTAAGGCCCAACGTGTGTTGGGTTAAGGCCCAACATAGGTTGGGTTAAGGCCCAACATAGGTTGGGTTAAGGCGCAACATAGGTTGGGTTAAGGCGCAACATAGGTTGGGTTAAGGCGCAACATAGGTTG
>NW_026047335.1:15000-26449 GCF_023864345.2 Schistocerca serialis cubense
CCCGCTAGGGCCATCGCAATGCTTTGTTTTAATTAGACAGTCGGATTCCCCCAGTCCGTGCCAGTTCTGAGTTGATCGTTGAATGGCGGCCGAAGAGAATCCGCGCACCCGCGCGCCCCCGGAGGAGCACGCTAAGGCGGACGCGGCCTCGCAGCAAGGAAGATCCGTGGGAGGCCAAGGCACGGGACCGAGCTCGGATCCTGCACGCAGGTTGAAGCACCGGGGCGCGAACGCCGCGCAGGCGCGCGCATCCTGCACCGCCGGCCAGCACGAGGCCAACCAACGGCGAGAGCAGACCACGCCCGCGCTAAACGCCCGCACTTACCGGCACCCCTACGGCACTCACCTCGCCCAGGCCCGGCACGTTAGCGCTGACCCACTTCCCGACCAAGCCCGACACGCCCCGATCCTCAGAGCCAATCCTTATCCCGAAGTTACGGATCCAATTTGCCGACTTCCCTTACCTACATTATTCTATCGACTAGAGGCTCTTCACCTTGGAGACCTGCTGCGGATATGGGTACGAACCGGCGCGACACCTCCACGTGGCCCTCTCCCGGATTTTCAAGGTCCGAGGGGAAGATCGGGACACCGCCGCAACTGCGGTGCTCTTCGCGTTCCAAACCCTATCTCCCTGCTAGAGGATTCCAGGGAACTCGAACGCTCATGCAGAAAAGAAAACTCTTCCCCGATCTCCCGACGGCGTCTCCGGGTCCTTTTGGGTTACCCCGACGAGCATCTCTAAAAGAGGGGCCCGACTTGTATCGGTTCCGCTGCCGGGTTCCGGAATAGGAACCGGATTCCCTTTCGCCCAACGGGGGCCAGCACAAAGTGCATCATGCTATGACGGCCCCCATCAACATCGGATTTCTCCTAGGGCTTAGGATCGACTGACTCGTGTGCAACGGCTGTTCACACGAAACCCTTCTCCGCGTCAGCCCTCCAGGGCCTCGCTGGAGTATTTGCTACTACCACCAAGATCTGCACCGACGGCGGCTCCAGGCAGGCTCACGCCCAGACCCTTCTGCGCCCACCGCCGCGACCCTCCTACTCGTCAGGGCTTCGCGGCCGGCCGCAAGGACCGCCATGACTGCCAGACTGACGGCCGAGTATAGGCACGACGCTTCAGCGCCATCCATTTTCAGGGCTAGTTGCTTCGGCAGGTGAGTTGTTACACACTCCTTAGCGGATTCCGACTTCCATGGCCACCGTCCTGCTGTCTTAAGCAACCAACGCCTTTCATGGTTTCCCATGAGCGTCGATTCGGGCGCCTTAACTCGGCGTTTGGTTCATCCCACAGCGCCAGTTCTGCTTACCAAAAGTGGCCCACTTGGGCACTCCGATCCGAGTCGTTTGCTCGCGGCTTCAGCATATCAAGCAAGCCGGAGATCTCACCCATTTAAAGTTTGAGAATAGGTTGAGGTCGTTTCGGCCCCAAGGCCTCTAATCATTCGCTTTACCGGATGAGACTCGTACGAGCACCAGCTATCCTGGGAAACTTCGGAGGGAACCAGCTACTAGATGGTTCGATTAGTCTTTCGCCCCTATACCCAGCTCCGACGATCGATTTGCACGTCAGAATCGCTACGGACCTCCATCAGGGTTTCCCCTGACTTCGTCCTGGCCAGGCATAGTTCACCATCTTTCGGGTCCCAACGTGTACGCTCTAGGTGCGCCTCACCTCGCAATGAGGACGAGACGCCCCGGGAGTGCGGAGGCCGCCGCCCCGTGAAGGGCGGGGAAGCCCCATCCTCCCTCGGCCCGCGCAAGGCGAGACCTTCACTTTCATTACGCCTTTAGGTTTCGTACAGCCCAATGACTCGCGCACATGTTAGACTCCTTGGTCCGTGTTTCAAGACGGGTCGTGAAATTGTCCAAAGCTGAAGCGCCGCTGACGGGAGCGATTATTCCGCCCGAGAGCATCCCGAGCCAACAGCGGCGCGGGTCCGGGGCCGGGCCAGGTAGGTCCGTCATCCGGGAAGAACCGCGCGCGCTTGCCGGGAGCCCGAGCGCCCAAAGGGGCGAATCGACTCCTCCAGATATACCGCCGGGCAGCCAGCCAGGACACCGGGGCTCTGCCCAACAGACGCGAACCGAGGCCCGCGGAAGGACAGGCTGCGCACCCGGGCCGTAGGCCGGCACCCAGCGGGTCGCGACGTCCTACTAGGGGAGAAGTGCGGCCCACCGCACACCGGAACGGCCCCACCCCGCGGCGAGTGGAAAGGCAACCGGACACGACCCCGCCGCGGATTGCTCCGCGCGGGCGGCCGGCCCCATCTGCCGAGGGCGGAGGCCAGTGGCCGGATGGGCGTGAATCTCACCCGTTCGACCTTTCGGACTTCTCACGTTTACCCCAGAACGGTTTCACGTACTTTTGAACTCTCTCTTCAAAGTTCTTTTCAACTTTCCCTCACGGTACTTGTTCGCTATCGGTCTCGTGGTCATATTTAGTCTCAGATGGAGTTTACCACCCACTTGGAGCTGCACTCTCAAGCAACCCGACTCGAAGGAGAGGTCCCGCCGACGCTCGCACCGGCCGCTACGGGCCTGGCACCCTCTACGGGCCGTGGCCTCATTCAAGTTGGACTTGGGCTCGGCGCGAGGCGTCGGGGTAGTGGACCCTCCCAAACACCACATGCCACGACAGGCGGCAGCCTGCGGGGTTCGGTGCTGGACTCTTCCCTGTTCGCTCGCCGCTACTGGGGGAATCCTTGTTAGTTTCTTTTCCTCCGCTTAGTAATATGCTTAAATTCAGCGGGTAGTCTCGCCTGCTCTGAGGTCGTTGTACGAGGTGTCGCACGCCACACCGCCAGCCGGCTGTGCACGCTACCGAGTAAGCTACCGGTATGCGAACCGCCAGGCGACGGGCGCGCATCGCACGTTTAAGGAGGCGCGGCCGGCCCCACAGGCGGCCGCGACGCTCCCAGGTCTGCGAAGCGGGGCAAACGCCGCGCGCTTCAGTATACGTAGCCGACCCTCAGCCAGACGTGGCCCGGGAACGGAATCCATGGACCGCAATGTGCGTTCGAAACGTCGATGTTCATGTGTCCTGCAGTTCACATGTCGACGCGCAATTTGCTGCGTTCTTCATCGACCCACGAGCCGAGTGATCCACCGTCCTGGGTGATCTTTTCTTAGTTTCCACTGTCTCTTTCAAGACAGTTGCATAGGCGGGACGTAGGCGTGTGGCGGCCCCTGTTCAAGCGTTCTGTGTCCAACGGCCTCACGGCCGATGGGCGTCGTACGGCTCCACACCGGAGCGGACAGGCAGTCGGGCGAAAGTCATTCAAAACCGGCGCCAGGCGCCAGGTGCCGCAGGCCAGCCGCTCCAGCGCTTCAGCGCTCGTACCACACAACATTGGCGTTAGTTTTGAGAAGCACGCGTGGTTCCGCACGCGGCGCACGGCTACTGCGAGCCGTACAGGTAGCGTGTTGCGCGACACGACACGCACATCGAAAGACATGCAGTCTAGTCGGTAATGATCCTTCCGCAGGTTCACCTACGGAAACCTTGTTACGACTTTTACTTCCTCTAAATGATCAAGTTTGGTCATCTTTCCGGTAGCATCGGCAACGACAGAGTCAATGCCGCGTACCAGTCCGAAGACCTCACTAAATCATTCAATCGGTAGTAGCGACGGGCGGTGTGTACAAAGGGCAGGGACGTAATCAACGCGAGCTTATGACTCGCGCTTACTGGGAATTCCTCGTTCATGGGGAACAATTGCAAGCCCCAATCCCTAGCACGAAGGAGGTTCAGCGGGTTACCCCGACCTTTCGGCCTAGGAAGACACGCTGATTCCTTCAGTGTAGCGCGCGTGCGGCCCAGAACATCTAAGGGCATCACAGACCTGTTATTGCTCAATCTCGTGCGGCTAGAAGCCGCCTGTCCCTCTAAGAAGAAAAGTAATCGCTGACAGCACGAAGGATGTCACGCGACTAGTTAGCAGGCTAGAGTCTCGTTCGTTATCGGAATTAACCAGACAAATCGCTCCACCAACTAAGAACGGCCATGCACCACCACCCACCGAATCAAGAAAGAGCTATCAATCTGTCAATCCTTCCGGTGTCCGGGCCTGGTGAGGTTTCCCGTGTTGAGTCAAATTAAGCCGCAGGCTCCACTCCTGGTGGTGCCCTTCCGTCAATTCCTTTAAGTTTCAGCTTTGCAACCATACTTCCCCCGGAACCCAAAAGCTTTGGTTTCCCGGAGGCTGCCCGCCGAGTCATCGGAGGAACTGCGGCGGATCGCTGGCTGGCATCGTTTATGGTTAGAACTAGGGCGGTATCTGATCGCCTTCGAACCTCTAACTTTCGTTCTTGATTAATGAAAACATACTTGGCAAATGCTTTCGCTTCTGTTCGTCTTGCGACGATCCAAGAATTTCACCTCTAACGTCGCAATACGAATGCCCCCGCCTGTCCCTATTAATCATTACCTCGGGTTCCGAAAACCAACAAAATAGAACCGAGGTCCTATTCCATTATTCCATGCACACAGTATTCAGGCGGGCTTGCCTGCTTTAAGCACTCTAATTTGTTCAAAGTAAACGTGCCGGCCCACCGAGACACTCACTCAAGAGCACCCTGGTAGGATTGCAACGGGGTCCGCCTCGGGACGCACGAGCACGCACGAGGCGCGTCGCACGCCTTCAGCTCGCCCCACCGGCAGGACGTCCCACGATACATGCCAGTTAAACACCGACGGGCGGTGAACCAACAGCGTGGGACACAAATCCAACTACGAGCTTTTTAACCGCAACAACTTTAATATACGCTATTGGAGCTGGAATTACCGCGGCTGCTGGCACCAGACTTGCCCTCCAATAGATACTCGTTAAAGGATTTAAAGTGTACTCATTCCGATTACGGGGCCTCGGATGAGTCCCGTATCGTTATTTTTCGTCACTACCTCCCCTGTGCCGGGAGTGGGTAATTTGCGCGCCTGCTGCCTTCCTTGGATGTGGTAGCCGTTTCTCAGGCTCCCTCTCCGGAATCGAACCCTGATTCCCCGTTACCCGTTACAACCATGGTAGGCGCAGAACCTACCATCGACAGTTGATAAGGCAGACATTTGAAAGATGCGTCGCCGGTACGAGGACCGTGCGATCAGCCCAAAGTTATTCAGAGTCACCAAGGCAAACGGACCGGACGAGCCGACCGATTGGTTTTGATCTAATAAAAGCGTCCCTTCCATCTCTGGTCGGGACTCTGTTTGCATGTATTAGCTCTAGAATTACCACAGTTATCCAAGTAACGTGGGTACGATCTAAGGAACCATAACTGATTTAATGAGCCATTCGCGGTTTCACCTTAATGCGGCTTGTACTGAGACATGCATGGCTTAATCTTTGAGACAAGCATATGACTACTGGCAGGATCAACCAGGGAGCTGCGTCAACTAGAGCTGAGCAGCCGGCCGCCCGGGAGTGTGTCCCGGGGGCCCGCGCGAACACGCAAGCGTCCGCTCAATTATTCTGCAAACAGGAGGAGGCTGAGCTCCCCTGCACCATACACACTCGAAACCCTCTCAGGTCCCGGCGGCGCGCAGCGCCGTCCTAAGTACTTGGTCGGGTTCGAGAGAGGCGCAATCGCCCGGGGTTTGGCGAGTAGACGCTTTAGGTGCGACCACCCGTGCTCCCAACTGAGCTTGCCGCTGCCGACAGAGGCCCGGGAGCGTGCTGTCGTGGCATTGCCGGCGGGAGACAACACGCGCCACCTACGGTGACCGGCAGCTCCAACGCCAGCGCCACAGAAGGACAAAAGCCCCACTTGGGTGCCGAAGCGAACTCTCCCAGCACAGCGCACGCGCCAACACGTCCGCACAGCTGCGATACAAACCACCTGCGAGAACCGCAGAGGCGACCGAGCAGCAGACGGCGTCGCGGCGCCGAGCGCCGGGCGGCGGCGCATCCTCAGCGCACACAGTCCTCAATCGGACCAGCACACTGCAGATGTCCACCGCGCTTCGCACCGGGCCCGCGAGGACCTACTTTGGCCGCACGGCGCCGCGTGCAGGGTGCGCCGGCGCGCAGCTGCGCCGCCTGCCGCCTCCGTCGGCCGGCGCGCCTGCCACTGGCCGCCCCCACCAGCCGGCTGTAGCGCGTGCGCCCACGCACCGCGCGGCCAGCACGGCCGGGAGGCCCCCCCTCACCGGCCGGGGACGGTCCCACCCAGCCACCGCCGCGTATCGCTTCACACCCAGATGCCATTCACGTTCGTGGGCATGGTGGGTATCGCTGGAACAACCGGTTGGTAGCTCAACCGATCGTCGCCATCACTGATTCACCTCTAGCGAGAACAACCGCACCACAACGGTTTACCAGTTGTTCATTTGCGTAACGTCACCAGCAAACGTAGGCGTCCATCGCCATTTGCAAATTCAACGATTGTTGCATGCCTGTGTCAGGTGTCACGACACACTATGTCTGCCCACATACACGCAACAACATGTGCACGCTTCGCGAACACGTGGAAGGTGGCCCCCGTACGTATGCGATGTCCATTGCGCGAACGACTGTCAACCGGCCTCTGTCGCATGTCGCAGATGTGGAACGCAGTGCACCATGCTATCACGGTGTGTGAGAAGAGACGACTACGTCTGACAACACGCGCCACTACATCAACAGACGGCTCATGCTGATCGCCATCCAGGGCATACCACACTGCAATCCAGCTCTTATAGGGAGACGACACGTAGCTGAGTGCACAACATTTGGACCGCATGGTTCGCCGTTGTTGGCGCAGTCGTTGTACGGTCACATGTACCACGATGTATCATTCAGTACATGAGGACCAATGTGCAGTACAGTGTGTGATTTGGACGTACAACATCAGCGGACAGTTGACACAGGCCGTACCACAGCGTAGGCTAAGTGCTTCGCCATGCGAATGCCAATGAACAACTGCAAATGCCAATGAAACAACTGCAAAGGGCATTGAGCATGTACGTCCTGCTGCCATCCACATTACAGTGTATAGCTGCAAGGTGTTTAACATGAAGCGATACACTGGGGACCGGGCAGTGCGAGTAGCAAACTATATTGCGGGGGTTGCAGTTAGGCAACACTACACTAATTTAACGCGTCGTATGACAATTACAGAGCAGGTTAAGGCCCAACGTGTGTTGGGTTAAGGCCCAACGTGTGTTGGGTTAAGGCCCAACGTGTGTTGGGTTAAGGCCCAACGTGTGTTGGGTTAAGGCCCAACGTGTGTTGGTGGTTAAGGCCCAACGTGTGTTGGGTTAAGGCCCAACGTGTGTTGGGTTAAGGCCCAACGTGTGTTGGGTTAAGGCCCAACGTGTGTTGGGTTAAGGCCCAACGTGTGTTGGGGTTAAGGCCCACGTGTGGTTGGGTTAAGGCCCAACGTGTGTTGGGTTAAGGGCCCAACGTGTGTTGGGTTAAGGCCCAACGTGTGTTGGGTTAAGGCCCAACGTGTGTTGGGTTAAGGCCCAACGTGTGTTGGGTTAAGGCCCAACGTGTGTTGGGTTAAGGCCCAACATAGGTTGGGTTAAGGCCCAACATAGGTTGGGTTAAGGCCCAACATAGGTTGGGTTAAGGCGCAACATAGGTTGGGGTTAAGGCGCAACATAGGTTGGGTTAAGGGCGCAACATAGGTTGGGTTAAGGCGCAACATAGGTTGGGTTAAGGCGCAACATAGGTTGGGTTAAGGCGCAACATAGGTTGGGTTAAGGCGCAACATAGGTTGGGTTAAGGCCCAACATAGGTTGGGTTAAGGCGCAACATAGGTTGGTGTTAAGGCGCAACATAGGTTGGGTTAAGGCGCAACATAGGTTGGGTTAAGGCGCAACATAGGTTGGGTTAAGGCGCAACATAGGTTGGGTTAAGGCGCAACATAGGTTGGGTTAAGGCGCAACATAGGTTGGGTTAAGGCGCAACATAGGTTGGGTTAAGGCGCAACATAGGTTAGGTTAAGGCGCAACATAGGTTAGGTTAAGGCGCAACATAGGTTAGGTTAAGGCGCAACATAGGTTAGGTTAAGGCGCAACATAGGTTAGGGTTAAGGCGCAACATAGGTTAGGTTAAGGCGCAACATAGGTTAGGTTAAGGCGCAACATAGGTTAGGTTAAGGCGCAACATAGGTTAGGTTAAGGCGCAACATAGGTTAGGTTAAGGCGCAACATAGGTTAGGTTAAGGCGCAACATAGGTTAGGTTAAGGCGCAACATAGGTTAGGTTAAGGCGCAACATAGGTTAGGTTAAGGCGCAACATAGGTTAGGTTAAGGCGCAACATAGGTTAGGTTAAGGCGCAACATAGGTTAGGTTAAGGCGCAACATAGGTTAGGTTAAGGCGCAACATAGGTTAGGTTAAGGCGCAACATAGGTTAGGTTAAGGCGCAACATAGGTTAGGTTAAGGCGCAACATAGGTTAGGTTAAGGCGCAACATAGGTTAGGTTAAGGCGCAACATAGGTTAGGTTAAGGCGCAACATAGGTTAGGTTAAGGCGCAACATAGGTTAGGTTAAGGCGCAACATAGGTTAGGTTGAGGCACAATATAGGGTTAGGTTGAGGTACCGTATAGGTTAGGTTAAGGTACAGTATAGTTTAGGTAAGGTACAGTATAGTTTAGGTTAAGGTACAGTATAGTTTAGGTTAAGGTACAGTATAGTTTAGGTTAAGGTACAGTATAGTTTAGGTTAAGGTACAGTAATAGTTTAGGTTAAGGTACAGTATAGTTTAGGTTAAGGTACACATTGTTGTATGGAAAGGTGTAATGGGGGGGGGGGGGGGGGGGGGGGCGGCCGGTCGGTTTGTTGATTGTGATTATAGTAAGTGGATGCCTGCGGCATCATCTGATTTGCCACGTCAGGATGCACCTTTGGCTCATGACAGGCGGCGCTCCGATTCCATGCTTGTGGCAGAACCTGTGTCTTTCATTCCTGCCATTGTTTGTGTGCTGTGAGAGGAGGCAGTATTGTGATGTTGGGTGCACCCCTGTGTAGGACATGTGTGGGTGTTGGTGGCTTAGCTGAGCAATGGTGGTTGTCGGGGGGGTGGGATATTCCGTTTTCTGAGTGGACCTCCCAGTCTGGTTATGACAGTGTGGATTGTCTCATGTGGCGGAGAGGATGCACTGGGTGTTGTTCCATGCTGGTGCTTACATATTGTCTGTGTGCGTGTTACAGGCGGAGAGTAGTGCGTGATAAGAGTGTGTGGCTGCCGTGTGGTTGTGATTGTGAGCAGAGTCTTTCAGCATGTATACGGACAGTTGTATATATTATCTGTATTCTGATGGGTCTATGTATTACTAATCAGCGCCGTGTATACGTTTAATCCGGTTCCAGTCGAAACTGTTGTATCTCTGTACATTAGTGACACGGCGAGCGCGCTATGTAGCTACTCGTCTCGGCAGCTTCCACCGGTGTATGGCAAATGATTATAAGCAATGAGTCGAGTCGTCAATACCGATAGTGTGACGTCACATGTCTGGGGTGGGGGACGCTGCGCCCTTCCGGTGGGTCATGGCCTAGAAAGACGCTCCCCACGCAGGGGGGGCTTGGACTGTCATAAACTCTTCCGAGTAATATACTTGCCGTACGTTTTTGCGACTGCGAGTGCAACGCCCACCGGTACCGACATGGATGGAGCGCCTCCTAGCTGACCGCTCAGCATCGGCATTCGTACAGAGAGCAACGCGATCGCGTCTCTAGCTCGTAACTGGTACAGCTCGCAGCTCATGTATAGGGACAGCGGGAATGTCGCATATTGGACATAACTCTTCATGAAACGCAAGTTATAGGGGTGGATTGCACATTGCGACTGCGGGAAAAGTCCGCCGTTCATCCGCTGGAGTTGCGAGTTGGGCGGTTAGGGTGGGGGCGCCGGTGGAGTGATTGCCGGTCGACGATTTCGTGCGGCAGAGGCGCTGGCGTTGGGGTGCTGTGGTCGACAGAGGACGCAGGCTTTGTGGGTGGGGTCGAAAGATGGGCACTGTGGGCCCATCGCTGTCTTAGTCGGCTTGGCGTCTCATAGATGGCGGTATCGTCGTTGCAGGACGTCATGCCGCGGGAGACCTACAGATGGCGCTGTGTTTTGTGGTGCGCTCGACATGGCGGGACGTAGTGTTGTCAGATTCGCATAGATGGAGGTATTGCATGTGGTTTCGCCGTATTTTCATAGATGGCGATACACTGTTTTGCCGGCATGGTTGGCGTAGTTCCGTCGGATCCCTGTAGATGGAGGTGCCGTTTCTGGGCTGGATGTCAATGTCGTTGCGTCACATTCGCATAGATGGCGGCATCGTCGTAATACCTCGCCCACTACGGACTTATCACCACCCACACTAGCCGCCCCGGGGACTTGCCAACGACACACCCTATCCCAAGTCTATTTTCTTGCGGAGCATCAATGTGTTATTATATTTTATTTCACATCCATAGTGGAGTGGTATTGTAGGTCACCGTACTGCGGTGGACGCTGTGTTACCACGGGACGGCGAAAACGTACCGTCGACCGCGGGCACCGCCCGACACCCGCCCGACGACGCCGCCTCCGCGCGGCGCGCCGGCCGGTGGGCCGACATCGACCGTCCGGCACCCATCGCGGCACCCATCGCCGGTCGCCAAAGCGATACGCTGTAGCGCGGCAGGACACAAGGCGCCCGGCCGGCGCCGCCTCCCCCCGCACGCGCGCACGGAGGCGGCACCCATCGCAGCGCCCGCGCAGGCGGCAAGGGGCCCGCCCAACCGATACGCCGCCGTCCGCCGCACCCAATGCAGCGCCCTGGGTGCGGCGCGCCCGGCCAGACCGATACGCCGTACAGAGGCAAGAAGCAAAAGCAGCCCACACGTGCCCCTGTTGGCGGCCAGCCCCTGGGGGTCTCGTCTCGCGACAAGACGAATCCCCCAAGCTAGGGCTGAGTCTCAACAGATCGCAGCGTGGCAACTGCTCTACCGAGTACAACACCCCGCCCGGTACCTAAGTCGTCTACAGACGATTCCGAGTCCCGACATCGAACTATAGACCACCCATGGTCGACCGGTAGGGGCAGGGCGGCGCCGGGAACAGATCCCAGACAGCGCCGCCCGAGTGCCCCGTCCCGGCAAACAAGTTGGGCCCGTACGGCGCGGCGCCACGTGGGTCGACCGCGCCTAGTAAAGTCACGTATTTCGAGCCTTTCGACCCTCGGGACTCCTTAGCGATATCGTTGCCACAATGGCTAGACGGGATTCGGCCTTAGAGGCGTTCAGGCTTAATCCCACGGATGGTAGCTTCGCACCACCGGCCGCTCCGGCCGAGTGCGTGAACCAAATGTCCGAACCTGCGGTTCCTCTCGTACTGAGCAGGATTACTATCGCAACGACACAGTCATCAGTAGGGTAAAACTAACCTGTCTCACGACGGTCTAAACCCAGCTCACGTTCCCCTATTAGTGGGTGAACAATCCAACGCTTGGCGAATTCTGCTTCGCAATGATAGGAAGAGCCGACAT
>NW_026047336.1:2500-7500 GCF_023864345.2 Schistocerca serialis cubense
GAAAACAGAATATCCCACCCACCCGACAACGACCATTGCTCAGCCAAGCCACCAACACCCACACATGTCCTACACAGGGGTGCACCCAACATCACAATACTGCCTCCTCTCACAGCACACAAACAATGGCAGGAATGAAAGACACAGGTCTGCCACAAGCATCGAATGAGAGCGCCGCCTGTCATGAGCCAAAGGTGCATCCTGACGTGGCAAATCAGATGATGCCGCAGGCATCCACTTACTATAATCACAATCAACAAACCGACCGGCCGCCGCCCCCCCCCCCCCATTACACCTTTCCTTACAACAATGTGTACCTTAACCTAAACTATACTGTACCTTAACCTAACCTATATTGTACCTTAACCTAACCTATATTGTACCTTAACCTAACCTATATTGTACCTTAACCTAACCTCTATTGTAACTTAACCTAACCTATATTGCGCCTTAACCTAACCTATATTGCGCCTTAACCTAACCTATGTTGCGCCTTAACCTAACCTATGTTGCGCCTTAACCTAACCTATGTTGCGCCTTAACCTAACCTATGTTGCGCCTTAACCTAACCTATGTTGCGCCTTAACCTAACCTATGTTGCGCCTTAACCTAACCTATGTTGCGCCTTAACCTAACCTATGTTGCGCCTTAACCTAACCTATGTGCGCCTTAACCTAACCTATGTTGCGCCTTAACCTAACCTATGTTGCGCCTTAACCTAACCTATGTTGCGCCTTAACCTAACCTATGTTGCGCCTTAACCTAACCTATGTTGCGCCTTAACCTAACCTATGTTGCGCCTTAACCTAACCTATGTTGCGCCTTAACCTAACCTATGTTGCGCCTTAACCTAACCTATGTTGCGCCTTAACCTAACCTATGTTGCGCCTTAACCTAACCTATGTTGCGCCTTAACCTAACCTATGTTGCGCCTTAACCTAACCTATGTTGCGCCTTAACCTAACCTATGTTGCGCCTTAACCTAACCTATGTTGCGCCTTAACCTAACCTATGTTGCGCCTTAACCTAACCTATGTTGCGCCTTAACCTAACCTATGTTGCGCCTTAACCTAACCTATGTTGCGCCTTAACCTAACCTATGTTGCGCCTTAACCTAACCTATGTTGCGCCTTAACCTAACCTATGTTGCGCCTTAACCTAACCTATGTTGCGCCTTAACCTAACCTATGTTGCGCCTTAACCTAACCTATGTTGCGCCTTAACCTAACCTATGTTGCGCCTTAACCTAACCTATGTTGCGCCTTAACCTAACCTATGTTGCGCCTTAACCTAACCTATGTTGCGCCTTAACCTAACCTATGTTGCGCCTTAACCTAACCTATGTTGCGCCTTAACCTAACCTATGTTGCGCCTTAACCTAACCTATGTTGCGCCTTAACCTAACCTATGTTGCGCCTTAACCTAACCTATGTTGCGCCTTAACCTAACCTATGTTGCGCCTTAACCTAACCTACGTTGCGCCTTAACCTAACCCACGTTGCGCCTTAACCTAACCCACGTTGCGCCTTAACCTAACCCACGTTGCGCCTTAACCTAACCCACGTTGCGCCTTAACCTAACCCACGTTGCGCCGTAACCTAACCCACGTTGCGCCGTAACCTAACCCACGTTGCGCCGTAACCTAACCCACGTTCCGCCTTAACCTAACCTATATCGTACCTTAACCTAACCTATATCGTACCTTAACCTAACCTATATCGTACCTTAACCTAACCTATATTCGTACCTTAACCTAACCTATATCGTACCTTAACCTAACCTATATCGTACCTTAACGTAACCCATATTGCGCTGTAACCCAACACAACGTTGGGCCTTAACCCAACACACGTTGGGCCTTAACCCAACACACGTTGGGCCTTAACCCAACACACGTTGGGCCTTAACCCAACACACGTTGGGCCTTAACCCAACACACGTTGGGCCTTAACCCAACACACGTTGGGCCTTAACCCAACACACGTTGGGCCTTAACCCAACACACGTTGGGCCTTAACCCAACACACGTTGGGCCTTAACCCACAACACACGTTGGGCCTTAACCCAACACACGTTGGGCCTTAAACCCAACACACGTTGGGCCTTAACCCAACACACGTTGGGCCTTAACCTGCTCTGTAATTGTCATACGACGCGTTAAATTAGTGTAGTGTTGCCTAACTGCAACCCCCGCAATATAGTTTGCTACTCGCACTGCCCGGTCCCCAGTGTATCGCTTCATGTTAAACACCGTGCAGCTATAACACTGTAATGTGGATGGCAGCAGGACGTACATGCTCATTGGCATTCGCAGTTGTTCATTGGCATTCGCATGGCGAAGCACTTAGCCTACGCTGTGGTATGGCCTGTGTCAACTGTCCGCTGATATTGTACGTCCAAATCACACACTGTACTGCACATTGGTCCTCATGTACTGAATGATACATCGTGGTACATGTGACCGTACAACGACCTGCGCCAACAACGGCGAACCATGCGGTCCAAATGTTGTGCACTCAGCTACGTGTCGTCTCCCTATAAGAGCTGGATTGCAGTGTGGTATGCCCTGGATGGCGATCAGCATGAGCCGTCTGTTGATGTAGTGGCGCGTGTTGTCAGACGTAGTCGTCTCTTCTCACACACCGTGATAGCATGGTGCACTGCGTTCCACATCTGCGACATGCGACAGAGGCCGGTTGACAGTCGTTCGCGCAATGGACATCGCATACGTACGGGGGCCACCTTCCACGTGTTCGCGAAGCGTGCACATGTTGTTGCGTGTATGTGGGCAGACATAGTGTGTCGTGACACCTGACACAGGCATGCAACAATCGTTGGAATTTGCAAATGGCGATGGACGCCTACGTTTGCTGGTGACGTTACGCAAATGAACAACTGGTAAACCGTTGTGGTGCGGTTGTTCTCGCTAGAGGTGAATCAGTGATGGCGACGATCGGTTGAGCTACCAACCGGTTGTTCCAGCGATACCCACCATGCCCACGAACGTGAATGGCATCTGGGTGTGAAGCGATACGCGGCGGTGGCTGGGTGGGACCGTCCCCGGCCGGTGAGGGGGGGCCTCCCGGCGTGCTGGCCGCGCGGTGCGTGGGCGCACGCGCTACAGCCGGCTGGTGGGGGCGGCCAGTGGCAGGCGCGCCGGCCGACGGAGGCGGCAGGCGGCGCAGCTGCGCGCCGGCGCACCCTGCACGCGGCGCCGTGCGGCCAAAGTAGGTCCTCGCGGGCCCGGTGCGAAGCGCGGTGGACATCTGCAGTGTGCTGGTCCGATTGAGGACTGTGTGCGCTGAGGATGCGCCGCCGCCCGGCGCTCGGCGCCGCGACGGCCGTCTGCTGCTCGGTCGCCTCTGCGGTTCTCGCAGGTGGTTTGTATCGCAGCTGTGCGGACGTGTTGGCGCGTGCGCTGTGCTGGGAGAGTTCGCTTCGGCACCCAAGTGGGGCTTTTGTCCTTCTGTGGCGCTGGCGTTGGAGCTGCCGGTCACCGTAGGTGGCGCGTGTTGTCTCCCGCCGGCAATGCCACGACAGCACGCTCCCGGGCCTCTGTCGGCAGCGGCAAGCTCAGTTGGGAGCACGGGTGGTCGCACCTAAGGCGTCTACTCGCCAAACTCCGGGCGATTGCGCCTCTCTCGAACCCGACCAAGTACTTAGGACGGCGCTGCGCGCCGCCGGGACCTGAGAGGGTTTCGAGGGTGTATGGTGCAGGGGAGCTCAGCCTCCTCCTGTTTGCAGAATAATTGAGCGGACGCTTGCGTGTTCGCGCGGGCCCCCGGGACACACTCCCGGGCGGCCGGCTGCTCAGCTCTAGTTGACGCAGCTCCCTGGTTGATCCTGCCAGTAGTCATATGCTTGTCTCAAAGATTAAGCCATGCATGTCTCAGTACAAGCCGCATTAAGGTGAAACCGCGAATGGCTCATTAAATCAGTTATGGTTCCTTAGATCGTACCCACGTTACTTGGATAACTGTGGTAATTCTAGAGCTAATACATGCAAACAGAGTCCCGACCAGAGATGGAAGGGACGCTTTTATTAGATCAAAACCAATCGGTCGGCTCGTCCGGTCCGTTTGCCTTGGTGACTCTGAATAACTTTGGGCTGATCGCACGGTCCTCGTACGGCGACGCATCTTTCAAATGTCTGCCTTATCAACTGTCGATGGTAGGTTCTGCGCCTACCATGGTTGTAACGGGTAACGGGGAATCAGGGTTCGATTCCGGAGAGGGAGCCTGAGAAACGGCTACCACATCCAAGGAAGGCAGCAGGCGCGCAAATTACCCACTCCCGGCACGGGGAGGTAGTGACGAAAAATAACGATACGGGACTCATCCGAGGCCCCGTAATCGGAATGAGTACACTTTAAATCCTTTAACGAGTATCTATTGGAGGGCAAGTCTGGTGCCAGCAGCCGCGGTAATTCCAGCTCCATAGCGTATATTAAAGTTGTTGCGGTTAAAAAGCTCGTAGTTGGATTTGTGTCCCACGCTGTTGGTTCACCGCCCGTCGGTGTTTAACTGGCATGTATCGTGGGACGTCCTGCCGGTGGGGCGAGCTGAAGGCGTGCGACGCGCCTCGTGCGTGCTCGTGCGTCCCGAGGCGGACCCCGTTGCAATCCTACCAGGGTGCTCTTGAGTGAGTGTCTCGGTGGGCCGGCACGTTTACTTTGAACAAATTAGAGTGCTTAAAGCAGGCAAGCCCGCCTGAATACTGTGTGCATGGAATAATGGATAGGACCTCGGTTCTATTTTGTTGGTTTTCGGAACCCGAGGTAATGATTAATAGGGACAGGCGGGGGCATTCGTATTGCGACGTTAGAGGTGAAATTCTTGGATCGTCGCAAGACGAACAGAAGCGAAAGCATTTGCCAAGTATGTTTTCATTAATCAAGAACGAAAGTTAGAGGTTCGAAGGCGATCAGATACCGCCCTAGTTCTAACCATAAACGATGCCAGCCAGCGATCCGCCGCAGTTCCTCCGATGACTCGGCGGG
>NW_026047336.1:15000-17500 GCF_023864345.2 Schistocerca serialis cubense
ACACCCACACATGTCCTACACAGGGGTGCACCCAACATCACAATACTGCCTCCTCTCACAGCACACAAACAATGGCAGGAATGAAAGACACAGGTCTGCCACAAGCATCGAATGAGAGCGCCGCCTGTCATGAGCCAAAGGTGCATCCTGACGTGGCAAATCAGATGATGCCGCAGGCATCCACTTACTATAATCACAATCAACAAACCGACCGGCCGCCGCCCCCCCCCCCCCCCATTACACCTTTCCTTACAACAATGTGTACCTTAACCTAAACTATACTGTACCTTAACCTAACCTATATTGTACCTTAACCTAACCTATATTGTACCTTAACCTAACCTATATTGTACCTTAACCTAACCTCTATTGTAACTTAACCTAACCTATATTGCGCCTTAACCTAACCTATATTGCGCCTTAACCTAACCTATGTTGCGCCTTAACCTAACCTATGTTGCGCCTTAACCTAACCTATGTTGCGCCTTAACCTAACCTATGTTGCGCCTTAACCTAACCTATGTTGCGCCTTAACCTAACCTATGTTGCGCCTTAACCTAACCTATGTTGCGCCTTAACCTAACCTATGTTGCGCCTTAACCTAACCTATGTTGCGCCTTAACCTAACCTATGTTGCGCCTTAACCTAACCTATGTTGCGCCTTAACCTAACCTATGTTGCGCCTTAACCTAACCTATGTTGCGCCTTAACCTAACCTATGTTGCGCCTTAACCTAACCTATGTTGCGCCTTAACCTAACCTATGTTGCGCCTTAACCTAACCTATGTTGCGCCTTAACCTAACCTATGTTGCGCCTTAACCTAACCTATGTTGCGCCTTAACCTAACCTATGTTGCGCCTTAACCTAACCTATGTTGCGCCTTAACCTAACCTATGTTGCGCCTTAACCTAACCTATGTTGCGCCTTAACCTAACCTATGTTGCGCCTTAACCTAACCTATGTTGCGCCTTAACCTAACCTATGTTGCGCCTTAACCTAACCTATGTTGCGCCTTAACCTAACCTATGTTGCGCCTTAACCTAACCTATGTTGCGCCTTAACCTAACCTATGTTGCGCCTTAACCTAACCTATGTTGCGCCTTAACCTAACCTATGTTGCGCCTTAACCTAACCTATGTTGCGCCTTAACCTAACCTATGTTGCGCCTTAACCTAACCTATGTTGCGCCTTAACCTAACCTATGTTGCGCCTTAACCTAACCTATGTTGCGCCTTAACCTAACCTATGTTGCGCCTTAACCTAACCTATGTTGCGCCTTAACCTAACCTATGTTGCGCCTTAACCTAACCTATGTTGCGCCTTAACCTAACCTATGTTGCGCCTTAACCTAACCTATGTTGCGCCTTAACCTAACCTACGTTGCGCCTTAACCTAACCCACGTTGCGCCTTAACCTAACCCACGTTGCGCCTTAACCTAACCCACGTTGCGCCTTAACCTAACCCACGTTGCGCCTTAACCTAACCCACGTTGCGCCGTAACCTAACCCACGTTGCGCCGTAACCTAACCCACGTTGCGCCGTAACCTAACCCACGTTCCGCCTTAACCTAACCTATATCGTACCTTAACCTAACCTATATCGTACCTTAACCTAACCTATATCGTACCTTAACCTAACCTATATCGTACCTTAACCTAACCTATATCGTACCTTAACCTAACCTATATCGTACCTTAACGTAACCCATATTGCGCTGTAACCCAACACACGTTGGGCCTTAACCCAACACACGTTGGGCCTTAACCCAACACACGTTGGGCCTTAACCCAACACATGTTGGGCCTTAACCCAACACACGTTGGGCCTTAACCCAACACACGTTGGGCCTTAACCCAACACACGTTGGGCCTTAACCCAACACACGTTGGGCCTTAACCCAACACACGTTGGGCCTTAACCCAACACACGTTGGGCCTTAACCCAACACACGTTGGGCCTTAACCCAACACACGTTGGGCCTTAACCCAACACACGTTGGGCCTTAACCCAACACACGTTGGGCCTTAACCTGCTCTGTAATTGTCATACGACGCGTTAAATTAGTGTAGTGTTGCCTAACTGCAACCCCCGCAATATAGTTTGCTACTCGCACTGCCCGGTCCCCAGTGTATCGCTTCATGTTAAACACCGTGCAGCTATACACTGTAATGTGGATGGCAGCAGGACGTACATGCTCATTGGCATTCGCAGTTGTTCATTGGCATTCGCATGGCGAAGCACTTAGCCTACGCTGTGGTATGGCCTGTGTCAACTGTCCGCTGATATTGTACGTCCAAATCACACACTGTACTGCACATTGGTCCTCATGTACTGAATGATACATCGTGGTACATGTGACCGTACAACGACTGCGCCAACAACGGCGAACCATGCGGTCCAAATGTTGTGCACTCAGCTACGTGTCGTCTCCCTATAAGAGCTGGATTGCAGTGTGGTATGCCCTGGATGGCGATCAGCATGAGCCGTCTGTTGATGTA
>NW_026047336.1:27500-32500 GCF_023864345.2 Schistocerca serialis cubense
CCGAACCCTGTGTGGTAACGGCGATGTCCCTTGGCAGACCACACGGCGTTTACTCACAAAACTGCCGAAAGCTACCCAATCCCGCGCCTCAAAAGGTGGAACCCACGGGCAACGGGCGCTCTCCGGTAGTAGGAGATGTGTGGTAGAGGATCGCGTTGCGACCTCGGACAGAAACTCGTCTGTGTGACAAGAGACATCTTGTAAAAACGAGTACCTAATAAGGGAACCATGGGGTAGCTGCTGGGGTAGTCGTCGGAGGTGTCGGTTCACGCGTGAACTAGTATCCAAGTTCTCCTACGGGAGATACGATGAGCCCCTTGGCAGACCGCACGGCAGCTACCTATAAAACTGCCTGTTTTCTACCTTATCCCTGGTTGATGTCTCGACAGGGCAACAGGCGACTCAGGCAGTAAGAGATGTGCGGTAGAGGACCCGAATTAAAATGTCCTCGGCGGTTACTCGTCTAACGTGGTGGGACTAAAGCCAACACGAGTAGTAAACATTTTTGGTCCGAGTCCCGAACATCTGGGACTTGGCTTTATGGCCTAGAACCTGTGGCTAACTCGGGTGTAGCTGGGTAGAACTGGTGAGCCTGAGGGTGCCCGGGCTCGACAGTGGGTAAGCCTGGCCAGCTGCGAGCTGTACTAATTACGAGCTACAGACTCGATCGCGTAACTCACTGTACGGATTCCGATGCTGAGTGATCAGCTAGGAGGCGCCCCGTCCACGTCGGTCCCCGTGGGCGTTGCACTCGCAGTCGCCAAGACTCGGGGCAATGGCTAAGTGCGCTCCTCAATATATTACTCGGAAGAGTAATGAGGGTCCGAGCCCCCAGTGTGGGGAGAGTTTTTCCGAGCCCTGACCCACCTATTTGGCAGGGCGTAGCTTCCCCCACCCCTGACCTGTGACATTGTCACAACACACCGGCACTAGTCTGTACACAAACTGTCTGTAATTAATTGCCATACCCGGGGGAAGCTGCCGAGAGAAGTACCTACGTAGTGGAGCCGCCGTTCTACTGTTGAACAGGAATAGAACAGCAAAACTTGACTGGAACTAGAATTAGTACACACAGGGCGCTGATTAGTAAATGATGCAGAGCCATTATAATCGAGACGACATATCCCAATGTCCATATACATGAGCTGCGAGCTGTACCACGTACGAGCTACAGACGCGATCGCGTTGCTCTCTGTACGAATGCAGATGCTCAGCGGCAGCTAGGAGGCGCTCCATCCATGTCGGTACCGGTGAGCGTTGCACTCGCAGTCGCAAAAACGTACGGCAAGTATATTACTCGGAAGAGTCAATGACAGTCCAAGCCCCCCTGCGTGGGAAGAGTCTTCCTAGGCCATGACCCACCGGAAGGGCGCAGCGTCCCCCACCCCAGACATGTGACGTCAGACTATCGGTATTGACGACTAGACTGATTCCTTATAATCATTTGCCATACACCGGTGGAAGCTGCCGAGACGAGTAACTACATAGCGGGCTCGCCGTGTCACTAATGTACAGAGATACAATAGTTTCGACTGGAACCGGATTAAACGTATACACGGCGCTGATTAGTAATAGATAGAGCCATCAGAATACAGATAATGTATAGACCTGTCCGTATACATGCTGAAAGACTCTGCTCACAATCACACGTCAGCCAGACACTCTTATCACGCACTACTCTCTGCCTGTAACAGGCACACAGACAATATGTAAGCACCAGCATGGAACAACACCCAGTGCATCCTCTCTGCCACATTAGACAATCCACACTATCATAACCAGACCGGGAGGTCCACTCAGAAAACAGAATATCCCACCCACCCGACAACGACCATTGCTCAGCCAAGCCACCAACACCCACACATGTCCTACACAGGGGTGCACCCAACATCACAATACTGCCTCCTCTCACAGCACACAAACAATGGCAGGAATGAAAGACACAGGTCTGCCACAAGCATCGAATGAGAGCGCCGCCTGTCATGAGCCAAAGGTGCATCCTGACGTGGCAAATCAGATGATGCCGCAGGCATCCACTTACTATAATCACAATCAACAAACCGACCGGCCGCCGCCCCCCCCCCCCCATTACACCTTTCCTTACAACAATGTGTACCTTAACCTAAACTATACTGTACCTTAACCTAACCTATATTGTACCTTAACCTAACCTATATTGTACCTTAACCTAACCTATATTGTACCTTAACCTAACCTCTATTGTAACTTAACCTAACCTATATTGCGCCTTAACCTAACCTATATTGCGCCTTAACCTAACCTATGTTGCGCCTTAACCTAACCTATGTTGCGCCTTAACCTAACCTATGTTGCGCCTTAACCTAACCTATGTTGCGCCTTAACCTAACCTATGTTGCGCCTTAACCTAACCTATGTTGCGCCTTAACCTAACCTATGTTGCGCCTTAACCTAACCTATGTTGCGCCTTAACCTAACCTATGTTGCGCCTTAACCTAACCTATGTTGCGCCTTAACCTAACCTATGTTGCGCCTTAACCTAACCTATGTTGCGCCTTAACCTAACCTATGTTGCGCCTTAACCTAACCTATGTTGCGCCTTAACCTAACCTATGTTGCGCCTTAACCTAACCTATGTTGCGCCTTAACCTAACCTATGTTGCGCCTTAACCTAACCTATGTTGCGCCTTAACCTAACCTATGTTGCGCCTTAACCTAACCTATGTTGCGCCTTAACCTAACCTATGTTGCGCCTTAACCTAACCTATGTTGCGCCTTAACCTAACCTATGTTGCGCCTTAACCTAACCTATGTTGCGCCTTAACCTAACCTATGTTGCGCCTTAACCTAACCTATGTTGCGCCTTAACCTAACCTATGTTGCGCCTTAACCTAACCTATGTTGCGCCTTAACCTAACCTATGTTGCGCCTTAACCTAACCTATGTTGCGCCTTAACCTAACCTATGTTGCGCCTTAACCTAACCTATGTTGCGCCTTAACCTAACCTATGTTGCGCCTTAACCTAACCTATGTTGCGCCTTAACCTAACCTATGTTGCGCCTTAACCTAACCTATGTTGCGCCTTAACCTAACCTATGTTGCGCCTTAACCTAACCTATGTTGCGCCTTAACCTAACCTATGTTGCGCCTTAACCTAACCTATGTTGCGCCTTAACCTAACCTATGTTGCGCCTTAACCTAACCTATGTTGCGCCTTAACCTAACCTATGTTGCGCCTTAACCTAACCTACGTTGCGCCTTAACCTAACCCACGTTGCGCCTTAACCTAACCCACGTTGCGCCTTAACCTAACCCACGTTGCGCCTTAACCTAACCCACGTTGCGCCTTAACCTAACCCACGTTGCGCCGTAACCTAACCCACGTTGCGCCGTAACCTAACCCACGTTGCGCCGTAACCTAACCCACGTTCCGCCTTAACCTAACCTATATCGTACCTTAACCTAACCTATATCGTACCTTAACCTAACCTATATCGTACCTTAACCTAACCTATATCGTACCTTAACCTAACCTATATCGTACCTTAACCTAACCTATATCGTACCTTAACGTAACCCATATTGCGCTGTAACCCAACACACGTTGGGCCTTAACCCAACACACGTTGGGCCTTAACCCAACACACGTTGGGCCTTAACCCAACACACGTTGGGCCTTAACCCAACACACGTTGGGCCTTAACCCAACACACGTTGGGCCTTAACCCAACACACGTTGGGCCTTAACCCAACACACGTTGGGCCTTAACCCAACACACGTTGGGCCTTAACCCAACACACGTTGGGCCTTAACCCAACACACGTTGGGCCTTAACCCAACACACGTTGGGCCTTAACCCAACACACGTTGGGCCTTAACCCAACACACGTTGGGCCTTAACCTGCTCTGTAATTGTCATACGACGCGTTAAATTAGTGTAGTGTTGCCTAACTGCAACCCCCGCAATATAGTTTGCTACTCGCACTGCCCGGTCCCCAGTGTATCGCTTCATGTTAAACACCGTGCAGCTATACACTGTAATGTGGATGGCAGCAGGACGTACATGCTCATTGGCATTCGCAGTTGTTCATTGGCATTCGCATGGCGAAGCACTTAGCCTACGCTGTGGTATGGCCTGTGTCAACTGTCCGCTGATATTGTACGTCCAAATCACACACTGTACTGCACATTGGTCCTCATGTACTGAATGATACATCGTGGTACATGTGACCGTACAACGACTGCGCCAACAACGGCGAACCATGCGGTCCAAATGTTGTGCACTCAGCTACGTGTCGTCTCCCTATAAGAGCTGGATTGCAGTGTGGTATGCCCTGGATGGCGATCAGCATGAGCCGTCTGTTGATGTAGTGGCGCGTGTTGTCAGACGTAGTCGTCTCTTCTCACACACCGTGATAGCATGGTGCACTGCGTTCCACATCTGCGACATGCGACAGAGGCCGGTTGACAGTCGTTCGCGCAATGGACATCGCATACGTACGGGGGCCACCTTCCACGTGTTCGCGAAGCGTGCACATGTTGTTGCGTGTATGTGGGCAGACATAGTGTGTCGTGACACCTGACACAGGCATGCAACAATCGTTGAATTTGCAAATGGCGATGGACGCCTACGTTTGCTGGTGACGTTACGCAAATGAACAACTGGTAAACCGTTGTGGTGCGGTTGTTCTCGCTAGAGGTGAATCAGTGATGGCGACGATCGGTTGAGCTACCAACCGGTTGTTCCAGCGATACCCACCATGCCCACGAACGTGAATGGCATCTGGGTGTGAAGCGATACGCGGCGGTGGCTGGGTGGGACCGTCCCCGGCCGGTGAGGGGGGGCCTCCCGGCGTGCTGGCCGCGCGGTGCGTGGGCGCACGCGCTACAGCCGGCTGGTGGGGGCGGCCAGTGGCAGGCGCGCCGGCCGACGGAGGCGGCAGGCGGCGCAGCTGCGCGCCGGCGCACCCTGCACGCGGCGCCGTGCGGCCAAAGTAGGTCCTCGCGGGCCCGGTGCGA
>NW_026047336.1:42500-46392 GCF_023864345.2 Schistocerca serialis cubense
CTAACCTATGTTGCGCCTTAACCTAACCTATGTTGCGCCTTAACCTAACCTATGTTGCGCCTTAACCTAACCTATGTTGCGCCTTAACCTACCTATGTTGCGCCTTAACCTAACCTATGTTGCGCCTTAACCTAACCTATGTTGCGCCTTAACCTAACCTATGTTGCGCCTTAACCTAACCTATGTTGCGCCTTAACCTAACCTATGTTGCGCCTTAACCTAACCTATGTTGCGCCTTAACCTAACCTATGTTGCGCCTTAACCTAACCTATGTTGCGCCTTAACCTAACCTATGTTGCGCCTTAACCTAACCTATGTTGCGCCTTAACCTAACCTATGTTGCGCCTTAACCTAACCTATGTTGCGCCTTAACCTAACCTATGTTGCGCCTTAACCTAACCTATGTTGCGCCTTAACCTAACCTATGTTGCGCCTTAACCTAACCTATGTTGCGCCTTAACCTAACCTATGTTGCGCCTTAACCTAACCTATGTTGCGCCTTAACCTAACCTATGTTGCGCCTTAACCTAACCTATGTTGCGCCTTAACCTAACCTATGTTGCGCCTTAACCTAACCTATGTTGCGCCTTAACCTAACCTATGTTGCGCCTTAACCTAACCTACGTTGCGCCTTAACCTAACCCACGTTGCGCCTTAACCTAACCCACGTTGCGCCTTAACCTAACCCACGTTGCGCCTTAACCTAACCCACGTTGCGCCTTAACCTAACCCACGTTGCGCCGTAACCTAACCCACGTTGCGCCGTAACCTAACCCACGTTGCGCCGTAACCTAACCCACGTTCCGCCTTAACCTAACCTATATCGTACCTTAACCTAACCTATATCGTACCTTAACCTAACCTATATCGTACCTTAACCTAACCTATATCGTACCTTAACCTAACCTATATCGTACCTTAACCTAACCTATATCGTACCTTAACGTAACCCATATTGCGCTGTAACCCAACACACGTTGGGCCTTAACCCAACACACGTTGGGCCTTAACCCAACACACGTTGGGCCTTAACCCAACACACGTTGGGCCTTAACCCAACACACGTTGGCCTTAACCCAACACACGTTGGGCCTTAACCCAACACACGTTGGGCCTTAACCCAACACACGTTGGGCCTTAACCCAACACACGTTGGGCCTTAACCCAACACACGTTGGGCCTTAACCCAACACACGTTGGGCCTTAACCCAACACACGTTGGGCCTTAACCCAACACACGTTGGGCCTTAACCCAACACACGTTGGGCCTTAACCTGCTCTGTAATTGTCATACGACGCGTTAAATTAGTGTAGTGTTGCCTAACTGCAACCCCCGCAATATAGTTTGCTACTCGCACTGCCCGTCCCCAGTGTATCGCTTCATGTTAAACACCGTGCAGCTATACACTGTAATGTGGATGGCAGCAGGACGTACATGCTCATTGGCATTCGCAGTTGTTCATTGGCATTCGCATGGCGAAGCACTTAGCCTACGCTGTGGTATGGCCTGTGTCAACTGTCCGCTGATATTGTACGTCCAAATCACACACTGTACTGCACATTGGTCCTCATGTACTGAATGATACATCGTGGTACATGTGACCGTACAACGACTGCGCCAACAACGGCGAACCATGCGGTCCAAATGTTGTGCACTCAGCTACGTGTCGTCTCCCTATAAGAGCTGGATTGCAGTGTGGTATGCCCTGGATGGCGATCAGCATGAGCCGTCTGTTGATGTAGTGGCGCGTGTTGTCAGACGTAGTCGTCTCTTCTCACACACCGTGATAGCATGGTGCACTGCGTTCCACATCTGCGACATGCGACAGAGGCCGGTTGACAGTCGTTCGCGCAATGGACATCGCATACGTACGGGGGCCACCTTCCACGTGTTCGCGAAGCGTGCACATGTTGTTGCGTGTATGTGGGCAGACATAGTGTGTCGTGACACCTGACACAGGCAT
This sequence comes from Schistocerca serialis cubense, assembly GCF_023864345.2. Classification (NCBI taxonomy): domain Eukaryota; kingdom Metazoa; phylum Arthropoda; class Insecta; order Orthoptera; family Acrididae; genus Schistocerca; species Schistocerca serialis. Next base: position 44,465 of record NW_026047336.1, read on the forward strand.
GCAACAATCGTTGAATTTGCAAATGGCGATGGACGCCTACGTTTGCTGGTGACGTTACGCAAATGAACAACTGGTAAACCGTTGTGGTGCGGTTGTTCTCGCTAGAGGTGAATCAGTGATGGCGACGATCGGTTGAGCTACCAACCGGTTGTTCCAGCGATACCCACCATGCCCACGAACGTGAATGGCATCTGGGTGTGAAGCGATACGCGGCGGTGGCTGGGTGGGACCGTCCCCGGCCGGTGAGGGGGGGCCTCCCGGCGTGCTGGCCGCGCGGTGCGTGGGCGCACGCGCTACAGCCGGCTGGTGGGGGCGGCCAGTGGCAGGCGCGCCGGCCGACGGAGGCGGCAGGCGGCGCAGCTGCGCGCCGGCGCACCCTGCACGCGGCGCCGTGCGGCCAAAGTAGGTCCTCGCGGGCCCGGTGCGAAGCGCGGTGGACATCTGCAGTGTGCTGGTCCGATTGAGGACTGTGTGCGCTGAGGATGCGCCGCCGCCCGGCGCTCGGCGCCGCGACGCCGTCTGCTGCTCGGTCGCCTCTGCGGTTCTCGCAGGTGGTTTGTATCGCAGCTGTGCGGACGTGTTGGCGCGTGCGCTGTGCTGGGAGAGTTCGCTTCGGCACCCAAGTGGGGCTTTTGTCCTTCTGTGGCGCTGGCGTTGGAGCTGCCGGTCACCGTAGGTGGCGCGTGTTGTCTCCCGCCGGCAATGCCACGACAGCACGCTCCCGGGCCTCTGTCGGCAGCGGCAAGCTCAGTTGGGAGCACGGGTGGTCGCACCTAAGGCGTCTACTCGCCAAACTCCGGGCGATTGCGCCTCTCTCGAACCCGACCAAGTACTTAGGACGGCGCTGCGCGCCGCCGGGACCTGAGAGGGTTTCGAGGTGTATGGTGCAGGGGAGCTCAGCCTCCTCCTGTTTGCAGAATAATTGAGCGGACGCTTGCGTGTTCGCGCGGGCCCCCGGGACACACTCCCGGGCGGCCGGCTGCTCAGCTCTAGTTGACGCAGCTCCCTGGTTGATCCTGCCAGTAGTCATATGCTTGTCTCAAAGATTAAGCCATGCATGTCTCAGTACAAGCCGCATTAAGGTGAAACCGCGAATGGCTCATTAAATCAGTTATGGTTCCTTAGATCGTACCCACGTTACTTGGATAACTGTGGTAATTCTAGAGCTAATACATGCAAACAGAGTCCCGACCAGAGATGGAAGGGACGCTTTTATTAGATCAAAACCAATCGGTCGGCTCGTCCGGTCCGTTTGCCTTGGTGACTCTGAATAACTTTGGGCTGATCGCACGGTCCTCGTACCGGCGACGCATCTTTCAAATGTCTGCCTTATCAACTGTCGATGGTAGGTTCTGCGCCTACCATGGTTGTAACGGGTAACGGGGAATCAGGGTTCGATTCCGGAGAGGGAGCCTGAGAAACGGCTACCACATCCAAGGAAGGCAGCAGGCGCGCAAATTACCCACTCCCGGCACGGGGAGGTAGTGACGAAAAATAACGATACGGGACTCATCCGAGGCCCCGTAATCGGAATGAGTACACTTTAAATCCTTTAACGAGTATCTATTGGAGGGCAAGTCTGGTGCCAGCAGCCGCGGTAATTCCAGCTCCAATAGCGTATATTAAAGTTGTTGCGGTTAAAAAGCTCGTAGTTGGATTTGTGTCCCACGCTGTTGGTTCACCGCCCGTCGGTGTTTAACTGGCATGTATCGTGGGACGTCCTGCCGGTGGGGCGAGCTGAAGGCGTGCGACGCGCCTCGTGCGTGCTCGTGCGTCCCGAGGCGGACCCCGTTGCAATCCTACCAGGGTGCTCTTGAGTGAGTGTCTCGGTGGGCCGGCACGTTTACTTTGAACAAATTAGAGTGCTTAAAGCAGGCAAGCCCGCCTGAATACTGTGTGCATGGAATAATGGAATAGGACCTCGTTCT
>NW_026047337.1:0-82446 GCF_023864345.2 Schistocerca serialis cubense
AGGCTTCTCGCCTGGCGCACTACAACAAGCGCTCGACCATGCACGTCCCGCGAGATCCAGACCGCTGTGCGGCTGTTGCTGCCTGGCGAGCTGGCCAAGCACGCCGTGAGCGAGGGCACGAGGCGGTGACCAAGTACACGAGCTCCAAGTAAGGGGGTGGCTCTGGAATGGAAGGAAGGAAGGATGGAGAAGGCTCGTCCGTTGCGAGAGCGGCAAACACGGCCCTTTTCAGGGCCACCAACTTGCCTTTTGCGGGAAGGGCGGAATTGTTGTTGTTGTTGTTTGTGTGGACGGCTGTGATGTATGTGTGCATTTTGATTGTGGGTGGGGGGGGCGCGTCAAAGCGTGTTGCGCGGGGTACGGCCACGAGGTTGGTCGCCGTGGCGTGGAATGGTGGCACGCCTCGTTTGGCGTGGTTTTTGACCCATTGGTGTTGTTGGTGTGTGTTGTGTGTGTTACCCGTCTGCGAGGGGGGACAGTGCGATCGGCGACTTTTGTGTCACCGTAACGACGGCCGTTTGCGGGTTTGTTTTGTTTGCACATCATACATGGCGAGGGTGAAATGTGAAATGTTTTTGTTTGGTTTTTTTTTTTTTTTTTTTTTTTTTTTTTTTTTTTTTTTTTTTTTTTTGCCGCCCACTATTCCCTTTGCTGTACGCCGAGTTTGACAATGGTGCGACGTAACTGCAGCGTGGAGGTGTGTGAGTGACGTTGAAATGAACGTGCCATTAAGACGCATTGTTGTTGTATTGTACTGTACGTGTACGGCGACACGCACGATGATGTACCATTCGACTCTGATGTTTGATAGCCGTGTCTGACTGATTGCGTACGACGCACGCACACCGATGTCGTCATTCAAGATGCACGCGTGTCCAGTGCAGTATACAGTAAGCGCGACGACGGCGGCGGCGGTCGTTGTTTGGCGAATGTCTGTACACGTGTTTGTCTGTGTCCATCCGGTATGTATTTGTTTGTTTTGAAAGTGTTTTGTGTGTCGGTGACGTGGTCCGATCCGTCGCCCCTGAGTAACTGTCGATCGGCGCGATAGACCGGCGTCCACGCAACTGAACCGAAGTCGTGGGCACACCCGTCATACTGTTGTACACCGTCGCGCTGAGAACGGTAACGAAGGTTGACTTTGATCGGTCGAATGTCCGGGCAGAACGGTGAGGAATGAGGCAAGAGTGCAAGGAGGGGGGGAAGGGAAAAAGGGGAGAAACGCATTCGTAGAGCAACGGAACGTTCCCGTGTCGGAGGCGTATTGGAGCCGCACTGAAATGCGTTTAACGGCGGCGCGGCTGCAAGTGTCTGCCGTGGTGAACGTTACCTTTGACGGCTGCATTGGGCTTTGCCTTTGCTTTTGCTTTCGCTTCGCGTTCGCTTTCGCTTTCCCGGATGTACGTAACGTTTGTTGATATGGTTCTGAGGAAGAGTGTATGACAGTGCCGTGCCGTCCATGTTCGTGTGCCCTCCCATTGTGTGTATTGCTATTGTCTGTGTACTTGAATGATGTATGTAGGTGTTAGTGGACATGTTTTACCAGTGGGGGGAAATGGATCGTCGATAGTTGCCGTCACTCTGTCACGGTCGAGATGACGCACCCTCCGTACAGAAAGGTGTCGAGGAAAGTGAGTGTGTGTGTGTGTGTGTGTGTGTGTGTGTGTGTGTGTGTGTGTGTGTGCGTTGCGTGCGTGCGTGCGTGCGTGGCGTCCGTGAATTGGCAGTGTTTGGAGGTGGGCGTGCCCCTGCATGTGGCCCGGAAGGCTGTTCGTTAGGCGGTAGTGTTGTGTGGACAGGGGAGGGGCATGCGTAACGCTTGCTGGCATGGCATTTCGGGAGAATGGGAGGGGGCAAACGAGGAAACGAGGAGCGGCGGCCAAAGACGGGACGGGGAGGGGGGCGCGGTGTGGGTGGCTTGCGCCTGTGCTCGGCGTTGTGGTTTGTGCAAAAGAGGAGGAGAAAAACAATGTGAGTTGCCAGGGAGGGGAGCGGTGTTGTGGTTGTGGTTGTCGTGTGTAGCCGCAGACGCGGCTGTCAGTGAACGTGGCGAGACGGACGGATGCGCGAGGGGCGGGGGCGGCGGCATTTCGCCGGTGCCGTGCCGTGCCATGCCTGAAAGCCGCGTGGTCGCTGTGTTGTTGGTGGCGTGGGGGCGAGGAGAGTACCGTACGGTGTGCTTGTGCGCCGGAAATGGCACACTGCGCCCGCCCGTCTTGGAGGCTGATGGCTGTGTGTGTGGAAATGGGGCGCGGTGATGTTGAAGCAGTTGAAGAACAGAAAAGAAACCAAGAAAACGGAAGGCGTGATGCGGCGTGGTGGTGAGAGCGGGAAAAACAAAACAAAAAAAAAACAACAAAAAAAAAAAAAAGAAGGAAAAACAAAAAGTCTATCAATATTAAAATGTAAATGGAAATGGAAATGGACCCAGGTATAACCTCCCTGCACAAATAGCAGAGAGTCCGATGATAATAAAAATGTGCCAGAATGTTAACGTCCCTACAAAACAAACCCATCGATAATATTAATGAAAGAGTGAACCGTATGTAACATTGCAACAGACATAATGAAACCTGATAAATTGTATAAGGGCAGCAGCGTTGACCTTTGGCCCTGTATTCAGAATAAAAAGAGCCAAAGATCGTTACCCCAATGAAAAAGACACTGAAACACGTATGTAACATAGTAGCGATGGCGAGACATTGTAGCATCTGTGACCAGAGAGTTTGCGCTGGACTGCGCGAGTGTTGCGAGCGGTTCTCAGTCAGTCAGTCAGTCAGTAGTCGTTGCGAGTCCGTAGCTCTGTGTAGTTGAGGGCTGTACTCTGTCAGTAGTCGTCGCGTGCAGTACGCTAATAGTCGTCTGCAGAGCGGTCGGTCAGTAGTAGCAGCCGAGTGCGGTTGTGTGATGTAGGCGGTCGGCAACACTGGTCAAGATGGTGAATAAGGTATACTGTTAATTAATATAATCATTAGATAATGAAAAATTGTATTTATTGTAATTATTCTCCAACAAGTTCCCCAGTAATAATTTTTATTTCAAAAGCATTTTCAAACATTTAATTGTTTATTGAAACTAAGAGTTCGTTGCACTTCACATTTCATTCCACTTCTTTGAAGAAAAATGTCACTAAAATCACAAAAAAAGAGATATTATTATTTGTACAATGCAGTTCCTCCAAGCGCTGCGCAACAACCAGAGCAGAAATGTGACATCCATTTATTCGGAGGTAAGACATTAATTCTGATTGTTTTGCACAGGGCCAAAGACCGATATTTCGGTTTAATTGAAGTTTCTTGTCACTGAACGGACGTTTTTAAATGTTGTGTGAAGACTTTATATTTGAGTCAGATTGCGAATTTCACATTTTTGTTGCCATTTTCAATACCTCTCATTGTGGGCGAGGTTACAATTAGCGCAATGTCCATTAGCATCCGTAAATAACATTGTCCATTATTTTAAATGTTGCTGGGAGGGTTACAACACACACACAAAAAAAAAAAAAAAAACAAAAAAAAAAACAAAAAATTGCATTTATATCCGCTCCTCAATTGTAGATACCCTTACACAGCTGTGTGCAATGAATGAGTGCTGGCTGGTAATTAATTGCACTCCTTGGAGGGAAATGCCATAGGAAGTAGTCTTTAAAAGTGAATGTTTTTCGTTAAGAGACAAAAGTTACTTTAGAAAAAAAGTAATAGTGGGGCTTTTGTTGTTGAACAAAATAAGTACAATGAACATACGTTATCAGATTTGCGCAATGCAGCGTCACACCACCTTTTGATTATAAACACAATAGACCTATACATCGTCCCGAACCGTGACCAGAGTCGCGAGACGAGCAGAGCACGCCGCCGACGCCCGCTCAGTACAACCGTCCAACCCGCTACTACTGTCGACCGACTACTACCTCTCCGACTCGCGCTACAATATATATATAATAACAACTGTTCCTGGCGACCCGGTGCGTGCCACTACTGTCGTCTGGCGCGGTCCAAGCGCCGACTAGCAGCGATAAAGAACTCTCTGGTCAGACAGAGATGCTGTCATGCCTCGCCATCGCTCTGGTAATGAATACATACGTGTTGCAGCGTGCGTACCACCGGAACACGCAGTGGCGGAGCCAAAGACTGTGTTGTCGAGGTCGAGTGCGAGCGGGAAGAGAGGCAGCGTCGGCACGGAGATGGCAAGCGAGCGCGAGACGCACGGGGGCTGCGGCGTGGCGCGTTTGCGGTCGGCGCCTTTGGTGGCAACGGCCGGGACAAGCAGCGGTGTATGGTGTGGTGCGGGGCGGACAGGGGCGGAGGCGGCGCGGACGACGGCATGGGGGCGAAAACGGGACGGGGGACGGCCGGATGTTGAGAGGCGTCACGCGCGGACAGGACACAGACACAGAGACACACAGATTGGAAAGGGAGGGTGCGCGGTAGTAGTTGGGAATGTGCGTACCGTGCGGGATGGGAGTGGGGCGAGGAACACGGTCGTGGCCCCTGTTTTGGGTGCGTGTGATGACGTCGGTGTGTTGTGGGAAGGGAAGGTGCTGTGGCGGCGGCGCGTAATGGGGCGTAGGCCGAAAAGAGAAAGGAACGTGGGCAGTGTGTTGGCAAGCGTCGGTTCGACTGCGACGTTGATGGGCAGGGCAGGGCAGGGCAGGGCAGGGCAGGGCAGGGCAAGGTTAATGGTGGTAGGAGTAGGCGTGTGGGCGCAAAAAATCTGCCGCTGCAGGCGGTGCCCGTAACCGCCATGGCGGGAAGGAGAGAGGGCCAAAGAAAGAAAGAAGAAAACAAAAAAAAAAAAAAAAAAAAAGGAGGGGGGGGGCGAAAGTGGAGAGGCGGTGGTGTGAGAAGGGCGGGGGCGGAAGGAAGGCAGGAAGGACAAGAGGCGAGGCGACGGCTTGCTTTGTGTATCGGTCGGTCTCTGGCTATGCTTCGTTTTCTGCAGCAGGGTCGGTGCGCGGCGTGGCTCGCGGCAGTGGGAACGCCTGGTGGCTGGACGGCCAGCAATGCGGTTGGATGGGCGGCCACAGCACCGCACCTGTGCCCGAGGAGGAGACGCTGGCGGCGGGCCCTGAGGTGAGGCCGGCTCGGCTGGGGCTGTGGATGTGTAGGTGTGCGCCGCTGCTGCAACAACGAGTAAAACGCGAGAAGAAGGATGGCGGTAGAGAGAGAGAGAAAAAAAAAAAAGGTCGTGTTGTGTTGATGCGCAGGCAGACGGCGTACAGAGGGACGAGCCCGGTCTGCAGCAGGGTGTGGCGTGCCGAGTGCAGAGCAGCGGCGGCTCGGTTCGGTTCGGCCCGGCCCGGCGGGCCGCGCTGTTTGTCGCGGACGTGAGCGCCCCCTGGCGGTGGCCGGAGGCGGCGCGGCGTGTTGGACGTGTGGCTGGTGGCAGTGCACAATTTGCGAGTGGCTGGCGGTGTGGTGTGGCGGTTGGCGCGTCGGGCGGCGGAGAGGTATGTGTTGCGGGCGCCCTTTGCTGCGCTGCGTCGTTGCGTGTGCCGTACAGGGCGGGCGCTGTCGACTGTGTGGCGAATTGGCGTGAAACGGCTGCCGAGAGGTGTGTGGTAGCGAGCCGGTCGGTGGTGTCAGTGCGAAGGGGAATGTGCGTGCGTGTTTGGCGGTTTCGGTGTGCTTTTTGCGGCGTGAGAGTGGGAATTAGTGGGGCCGGCTGTTGTGTTGGTTCCTTGTGTCTTGTGTCGCGTAGCTTGATGGCAACGTGGAAGGACGCCGGTTTCGTTTTCGTTTCGAGCCTTGCGTGGCGTGTGGTTGTCGACGTTGACTGGTTGGCGTGTGCCGATGCACGTGATGTGTGGGTCGCGAGTGCGTTTTTGGCTGGCTGTGTGTGTGTGTGTGTGTGTGTGTTTTGGGGGGGAAGGGGGAGGCGGGTGGTGAAAGTGCAGTCGTCGGGTGGGGCTGGGGCTGTGCGTCGTGGCGGAAAGGTGGTAGGTTGCGGGAAGCGAGCCCGTCGTTGACGGTGTCGCGTGAGTTGTGAATCGAGTGGGGCGCGGGGCGCGGGACAGGAGCAGCGTGCCGCTGCGTCGTGGTCGTCAGCAGAGGCTGTGCGTGTGCTTGTCCTTTTTGTGGGGCGGTTCGTGCGAGGCGTTTTTGTTTTGTGTTGCCCTAGTTGTTAGTTTATTTTGTTTGTGTTTGTTATTTTGAGACGACGACTGGTTGGTGGCGTGCGCGCGAAGTGGCGGTGTGCGCTTCCCGTGTCGTTTGTGTTGTTTTGTTTTTTTGTTTTTGTGTGTTTTTTTTTTTGCACTGGGCCCCGGTGGGTGGGTGCGTGTGTGTCGATTGCCGGCTGGCGAAAGGTGCGCCATCGGCGGGGTGGGTCGCCGGCACAAGTAGAGGCGGCGGCGTTGTTGCTGTTGTTGTTGTGTGGTGTTTGTTTTGTTCGGCTGTGTCGGCGAGCTGTGTTGCGGTGCGTGTGAATGGTGGTGCAAAAGTGCTGGCGTTGGGGCTGCGACTGCGACGGCGGCGAGCCGCGGGCGCGCCATTGATAGTGATGTTGTGAACAGCGGCTGTGTACGGTAGTGGTGTTGTTGTAGCACGACGTGCATCCGGGCCGGCGCGGAAAGCGCAGTTGCGGGCGGTTGCCCTTCGGTGCCAGCCATGTCGCGTGAGCGGCGGGTTGCTCTGGTGTCGACACGTGGTGCTCTGGGTTGTTGTGTGGTGCCCTTTGGCCGGTGGGGGGTGGTTCGCGTGTGTGTCTGGTTCGCGCTCGGTGTCTGGTCGTGGTCGTGCTGCTCCCCCGTCTGTCGGCGGTTTCCGACGTCGTCTGTACGTTTTTGTTCGTTTGCGGCGTGCCTGCCGACGTCGTCCCGTCGCGACCTTTCAACCGAAAGTGTGGCGCCCGAAGGTGAACGAACGTAACCCTGACCTCGGCGCTTTACGCTGAGCCGAGCGAACCGAACCGAACCGAACCTAACCTGTGGTGTGGCGAGGTGAGCTCAGCCTGTGAGCCCCTAACGTCTACGTAAGGTAAGCTGTCCGGCTCACGCCTCACGTTTGAACGCTTTTTTAACCTACGTTTGACGCTTCTTAACCTAGCACTGACCCCTTAACCTAACCTAACGTGTAACCTAACCTAACCTAACCTAACCTCTGACGCCTGACGTGTTTGAATGCTTAACCTAAGTTTGACGCTTAACCTAACCCAAGTCCCCTTAACCTAACCCACGTCCACCTAACCTAACCTAACGTAGACGTGTAAACGTAATGTGTAACGCGTAACGTGTAAGGTCGGCTGTCGTGTGTGCTTGACGGCAGATTGGGTTGGTCTGTAGATTCGGATTGCGGTTTGCCTCGGTCGAGGGGTTGTGGGTCGGAAGCGGCGAGGGGCGGCGGCGCCTGTTGCGCAGGCGGCGTCCGTTTGCGGCGGGCAATTGTTGAGAAACGGCTGTGAATGTTGGCGGGCGAGAGGAGGAGGACGGCGCGCGATGTGGCCCGACGGCTGCGGGCCGATCGGGAAACGGCGGGAGGGCGACGGAAGGCGATGGGGCGGCGGAGGCGCGTTTGCACGGCCGTCATCGCCGCACGCCTCGGCTTGTGTGGCTGTGGCGCCGGCCGCGCTGGCCGGGCTGCCGCGGCGACGGTGTGGGAGTTTTGCCGAAGGTTTGGCCATTGTGGCGGGTCGTCGGCTGGGGCTGTGGGGGCGGCATTTGGGCGGGGGCGGCGATTCTCGGCGGGCCGACCCAGGCTGTAGCGCGCGGTAGCTGCAGTTTGGCCGTGGTTTGCGGCGCTGCCGTGGCGACTGGTTGGCGACTGTGGTGTGGCTGTGTGTAGCCCCATCCTCGGTGGTTTGAAAGGCGCGGGCGGTTGTGGCGCAGGTTTGGGGCTGCTCCGCACAGGCTGTCGGACGTTGGGCGGTAGCAAGCGCGGGAGGCGCGGCGCGGCGGCGCGCAGAGTGGCGGCCGCTCTCTCGGCCGTCCGCGCCCGCCCGCGACACTGGCTGGGCCTTGTGATTCTCTGCTCTGCTGCTGTGCTGTGCTTGCGTGCCTGCCGTCCCGCTCGCTCTCGCTGTGTGTTACGCGCGTCGTCGAAATGGCAGATCAGGCGGCTACGAACGAGACTGCTGCGGCACCCGCCGCCACCGGCACTACGAAGAAGGCCAAGTCTGCGTCGTCTGCGAAGAAGCCGCGCGCCAAGCCTGCGCACCCGCGCACCTCTGAGATGGTGACGGCCGCCATCAAGAGTCTGAAGGAGCGCGGCGGGTCGTCGCTGCAGGCGATCAAGAAGTACATAGCCGCGCACTACAAGCTGGACGCGGAGAAGCTGGCGCCGTTTATCAAGAAGTACCTCAAGTCGGCCGTCGTGGCGGGCGAGCTGGTGCAGACGAAGGGGAAGGGCGCGTCCGGCTCGTTCAAGCTTGCCGGCGCCGGCGGCGGGGGGGGCGGCCGAGGGCGGCAAGGCTCGTGCTGGCGGTGCCAAGAAGAAGCGCGCCGCTCCGGCCAGCAAGGAGAAGAAGGGCGCCCGTGCGGCCGGCGCAAAGAAGGCTGGTGGCGTGAAGGCGGCGACCGGTCGGAAGGCGGGCGCCGCCAAGAAGGCGTCTGCGGCGTCGGCCGCTCCCGCGGGTGCGAAGAAGGCGGCTGCGGCCAAGCCGGCCAAGGCCAAGTCGCCGTCGAAGGCGAAGAAGGCCGCCAAGGTTCCGACGAAGAAGCCGAAGGCGCCGCGCCGAAGAAGGCGACGACGCCGTCTAAGGCGAAGGCTTCGCCCAAGAAGAAGAAGTAGAGTAGAGTAGAGGAGAAAGAGATGGGGAAAGGAAGGGTTTGGCGCTTGACTCCGTCGTCCCCACCCCCCGTCGTCGTCTAGTGGCGCGCAAGAGACGCGCGGCCCAAAACGGCCCTTCTCAGGGCCATCAAAGCACGTCGGGAAGGTTTTGATTGTCGTGTTGCGTTTGGTGTGGGTGTCTGTCTGTATGCCCGTGGGGATGCTGTTTTGCGTGCCGTGGTGGTTGGATTGCGGGGGTCGGTGGCGGGTGTGGGCGGCGGTAGCGGTAAGCGGTGTTGTTGTTGTCGTGGTTGATTGTCGCCGTGTTTGTGGCGGCGGCCGACGGTTGGTTTTCTGTCACGTTGTTTTGTTTGAATACGTTGGATGGCTTGCCTGCGTTCGTTCTTCTCGGATGTCTGTCTTGTCGAGTCGTGTCTGGTCTTTGTTTTGTTCCTTTGTGTGTGTTATGTTTTGCAACGGGGGGCACGTTGAGATGTGGAAGGAGTCGGCGGGGATTTCGGCGGCGTGTAGAGCGAGCGAGCGCGCCTGCCTGCCGTTGGCCGTCGGAGTGGAGTGCGGGTTTTTTTTTTTGTTTTCGAAACGAAAGCGGCGGGCGGCCGGCCAGCCAGCCAGCCGTGCGGTGTGACGTCGGCCGTTGGGTATTGTGCGCTTGGAGCGCCGGGGAGGGATGATGTGTGATTGTTGCGCGCTGCTAGCAGGCAGGCAGAGTGAGCGGGTGTGGCGGACGGACGGGAAGTGGTGGTTTTTGTTTTTGGGTTGCGGGGCGAGAGGCAGGCGACCGACAAAGTTTGCTCGCGACGGAGAGATGTTAGTGGCCCTGAAAAGGGCCGTTTTTGTTTGTGCGGTGCGGTGCCGCGGCGCGGTTTAGGCGCGCTCGCCGCGGATGCGGCGCGCGAGCTGGATGTCCCTTGGGCATGATGGTGACGCGCTTGGCGTGGATTGCGCACAGGTTGGTGTCTTCGAAGAGGCCGACGAGGTAGGCCTCGCTGGCCTCCTGCAGGGCCATGACTGCGGAGCTCTGGAAGCGCAGGTCGGTCTTGAAGTCCTGGGCGATCTCGCGCACTAGGCGCTGGAATGGCAGCTTGCGGATGAGCAGCTCTGTGCTCTTCTGGTAGCGCCTGATTTCTCGCAGGGCGACGGTGCCCGGGCCTGTAGCGGTGGGGCTTCTTGACGCCTCCGGTGGCGGGCGCGCTCTTCCTCGCCGCCTTGGTGGCGAGCTGTTTGCGCGGCGCCTTTCCGCGGTGGACTTGCGGGCCGTTTGCTTTGTGCGGGCCATGGCGGTAAGCGGTAGCGGTAGCGGAGCGGCGTGCGTGGAGGTTAGGTGCGGCGCGGCGTCCGGTGCTGCCTTGACAACGGGCCCGCGCGCCTCCGTGCTGCGCTTATATGCCCTCGGTTGCGCGTGGTGGGGGGGAGGGCGGGCCAGAGTCTATATAGGGGGGCGGCGGGCGCGCTGGGCGCAGACCGTAGCCGACTCGCCAGCCGCTGCAGCTGCTGTTTGTGCACGTTTTGCTTTGCCCGAGGAAGGAAGGATGACAGGCCGCGGCAAGGGAGGAAAGGGGCTCGGCAAGGGTGGCGCCAAGCGGCACCCGCAAGGTGTTGCGCGACAACATCCAGGGCATCACGAAGCCCGCCATCCGCCGCCTGGCTCGCAGGGGGCGGCGTGAAGCGCATCTCTGGTCTGATCTACGAGGAGACCCGCGGGGTGCTGAAGGTGTTCCTGGAGAACGTGATCCGCGACGCGGTGACGTACACTGAGCACGCCAAGCGCAAGACTGTGACGGCCATGGACGTGGTGTACGCCCTGAAGAGGCAGGGGCGGCACCCTGTACGGTTTCGGCGGTTAGGCTGCGTCGCAGCCGGGCGCTGGCCTTCGCGGCCGTGCTTGTGGGTGGGAGAGACTAGAAAACGGCCCTTTTCAGGGCCACCACACTGTTCGGAAGTTGAAAAGTGCGAAAGAGTCTGTGTTGTTGCTGCGTGTGTTTGTTTGTTTCTTTCTTTCTTTCCGTTTGAGCGACGTGATGTGACTGGGAGGGGAGAAGGAAAGGAAACGTGTCATGTGGCTGGCTGTGTGTGGAGCTGCTTCGTTTGTGTGTCTTTGTATCGATCGCGACGGAGATGGCGGGCTGTGTGTTGTTGTGCGAGAGGCGGTGATTATTTGCTTGCGTGGTTTGGCTCTGTGTGTTTGTTTGCGGCGGCGTTGGGGTTTCCGAGGCAAGGCGTGTGGGCATAGGCGGCCGGATCAGCTGTTTCGTTCGTGTCGACGGCCCGTTGCGCGCGGGAGTGGAGGGCGGTGTGTCGACACGCCTCCCTTTAACAATGGTCATTATTGCTGCCGTTGTCGGTTTGGAAGGCGACTGCGGACCGTGCAAAATGTGTGTGTGTGTGTTGGGCACACGGGCTGTGTGGACGACAAGATGGCGGACGTGCGCCGGCGGCGGCTGTGCTGTGACAGTGCAAAGTTGAAACAAAACAAGGTGCGGCGAGGACGACTGAAATTTTGCTTGGACGTAGGTTTGTTGTGGTGGCCCTGAAAAGGGCCGATTGTTGTGGGCCGAGCCGGCAAAGCGCGTTGCGTGCAGGGGAGCACGCGGCGCTGCGATTGCCTGGCCTCCTTTAGGCCTTCTTCTCGGTCTTCTTTGGCAGCAGGACGGCCTGGATGTTGGGCAGGACACCACCCTGTGCGATGGTGACGCCCCGACAGGAGCTTGTTGAGCTCCTCGTCGTTGCGGATGGCAAGCTGCAGGTGGCGCGGGATGATGCGCGTCTTCTTGTTGTCGCGGGCCGCGTTTCCGGCCAGCTCGAGCACCTCAGCCGCGAGGTACTCCATGACGGCGGCGAGGTAGACGGGCGCCCCGGCGCCGACGCGCTCTGCGTAGTTTCCCTTGCGCAGGAGGCGGTGGATTCTGCCGACCGGGAACTTGGAGCCCGGCCCCTGCTTGAGCGGGGACTTTGACTTGCCCTTGACTTTGCCTCCCTTTCCGCGTCCGGACATGGCGATGGGCTAGCGACGGTGCACACGAAACGGAAACGAAAACGACCGGTGCGAGCGGCAGCGAGTCGAGCAGCGGAAGTGCGTGCCGGCGCAGCCGGGGTGGGGGTGCTTTATGGGCTCGGGTGCGGCGGCCGTTGCGCGCGCGCCCCATTGGTCGGCGGCCGCAACAGGGCGAGCTTGGTAAAGGTGCGGCGGCGGCTGGCGGCGGTGCCACTGTGTGGGGAGACGCTGACTAGAGCGGAGCGCTTGCTACTGGTGTTGCTGCTGCCGTACGTTGGTTCGAGATGCCGCCCAAGACTAGCGGGAAGGCCGCCAAGAAGGCTGGCAAGGCGCAGAAGAACATTTCGAAGGGCGACAAGAAGAAGAAGCGCAAGAGGAAGGAGAGCTATGCCATCTACATCTACAAGGTGCTGAAGCAGGTGCACCCTGACACGGGCATCTCGTCGAAGGCGATGAGCATCATGAACAGCTTCGTGAACGACATTTTCGAGCGCATTGCGGCCGAGGCTTCTCGCCTGGCGCACTACAACAAGCGCTCGACCATCACGTCCCGCGAGATCCAGACCGCTGTGCGGCTGTTGCTGCCTGGCGAGCTGGCCAAGCACGCCGTGAGCGAGGGCACGAAGGCGGTGACCAAGTACACGAGCTCCAAGTAAGGGGGTGGCTCTGGAATGGAAGGAAGGAAGGATGGAGAAGGCTCGTCCGGTTGCGAGAGCGGCAAACGGCCCTTTTCAGGGCCACAACTTGCCTTTTGCGGGAAGGGCGGAATTTGCCTTTTGCGGGAAGGGCGGAATTGTTGTTGTTGTTGTTTGTGTGGACGGCTGTGATGTATGTGTGCATTTTGATTGTGGGTGGGGGGGCGCGTCAAAGCGTGTTGCGCGGGGTACGGCCACGAGGTTGGTCGCCGTGGCGTGGAATGGTGGCACGCCTCGTTGGCGTGGTTTTTGACCCGTTGGTGTTGTTGGTGTGTGTGTGTGTGTGTGTGTGTGTGTGTGTGTGTGTGTGTGTGTGTGTGTTACCCGTCTGCGAGGGGGGACTGTGCGATCGGCGACTTTTGTGTCACCGTAACGACGGCCGTTTGCGGGTTTGTTTTTTTGCACATCATACATGGCGAGGGTGAAATGTGAAATGTTTTTGTTTGGTTTTGTTTGCCGCCCACTATTCCCTTTGCTGTACGCCGAGTTTGACAATGGTGCGACGTAACTGCAGCGTGGAGGTGTGTGAGTGACGTTGAAATGAACGTGCCATTAAGACGCATTGTTGTTGTATTGTACTGTACGTGTACGGCGACACGCACGATGATGTACCATTCGACTCTGATGTTTGATAGCCGTGTCTGACTGATTGCGTACGACGCACGCACACCGATGTCGTCATTCAAGATGCACGCGTGTCCAGTGCAGTACAGTAAGCGCGACGCTAGACGACGACGGCGGCGGCGGCGGCGGCGGCGGCGGCGGTCGTTTGTTTGGCGAATGTCTGTACACGTGTTTGTCTGTGTCCATCCGGTATGTATTTGTTTGTTTGAAAGTGTTTTGTGTGTCGGTGACGTGGTCCGATCCGTCGCCCCCTGAGTAACTGTCGATCGGCGCGATAGACCGGCGTCACGCAACTGAACCGAAGTCTTGGGCACACCCGTCATACTGTTGTACACCGTCGCGCTGAGAACGGTAACGAAAGGTTGACTTTGATCGGTCGAATGTCTGGGCAGAACGTGAGGAAGGAGGCAAGAGTGCAAGGAGGGGGGGCAAAAGAGAGAGGAAGGGAAAAAGGGGAGAAACGCATTCGTAGAGCAACGGAACGTTCCCGTGTCGGAGGCGTATTGGAGCCGCACTGAAATGCGTTTAACGGCGGCGCGGCTGCAAGTGTCTGCCGTGGTGAACGTTACCTTTGACGGCTGCATTGGGCTTTGCCTTTGCTTTTGCTTTTGCTTTCGCTTTCGCTTTCGCGTTCGCGTTCGCTTTCGCTTTCCCGGATGTACGTAACGTTTGTTGATATGGTTCTGAGGAAGAGTGTATGACAGTGCCGTGCCGTCCATGTTCGTGTGCCCTCCCATTGTGTGTATGCTATTGTCTGTGTACTTGAATGATGTATGTAGGTGTTAGTGGACATGTTTTACCAGTGGGGGGAAATGGATCGTCGATAGTTGCCGTCACTCTGTCACGGTCGAGATGACGCACCCTCCGTACAGAAAGGTGTCGAGAAAGTGAGTGAGTGAGTGAGTGTGTGTGTGTGTGTGTGTGTGTGTGTGTGTGTGTGTGTGCGTGCGTCCGTGAATTGGCAGTGTTTGGAGGTGGGCGTGCCCTGCATGTGGGAGGGGCATGCGTAACGCTGCTGGCATGGCATTTCGGGAGATGGGAGGGGGCAAACGAGGAAACGAGGAGCGGCGGCCAAAGACGGGACGGGGAGGGGCGCGGTGTGGGTGGCTTGCGCCTGTGCTCGGCGTTGTGGTTTGTGCAAAAGAGGAGGAGAAAAACAATGTGAGTTGCCAGGGAGGGGAGCGGTGTTGTGTTGTGGTTGTCGTGGTGTAGCCGCAGACGCGGCTGTCAGTGAACGTGGCGAGACGGACGGATGCGCGGAGGGGCGGGGGCGGCGCATTTCGCCGGTGCCGTGCCGTGCCGTGCCGTGCCGTGCCGTGCCGTGCCGTGCCGTGCCGTGCCGTGCCGTGCCGTGCCGTGCCTGAAAGCCGCGTGGTCGCTGTGTTGTTGGTGGCGTGGGGGCGAGGAGAGTACCGTACGGGTGTGCTCGTGCGCCGGAAATGGCACACTGCGCCCGCCCGTCTTGGAGGCTGATGGCTGTGGTGTGGAAATGGGGCGCGGTGATGTTGAAGCAGTTGAAGAACAGAAAAGAAACCAAGAAAACGGAAGGCGTGATGCGGCGGTGGTGGTGAGAGCGGGAAAAACAAAACAAAAAAAAAACAACAAGAAAAAAGAAGGAAAAACAACAAGAAACAAAAAAGAAAACAAAAAGTCTATCAATATTAAAATGTAAATGGAAATGGAAATGGACCCAGGTATAACCTCCCTGCACAAATAGCAGAGAGTCCGATGATAATAAAAATGTGCCAGAATGTTAACTAACGTCCCTACAAAACAAACCCAACGATAATATTAATGAAAGAGTGAACCGTATGTAACATTGCAACAGACATAATGAAACCTGATAAATTGTATAAGGGCAGCAGCGTTGACCTTTGGCCCTGTATTCAGAATAGAAAGAGCCAAAGATCGTTACCCCAATGAAAAAGACACTGAAACACGTATGTAACATAGTAGCGATGGCGAGACATTGTAGCATCTGTGACCAGAGAGTTTGCGCTGGACTGCGCGAGTGTTGCGAGCGGTTCTCAGTCAGTCAGTCAGTCAGTCAGTAGTAGTCGTTGCGAGTCCGTAGCTCTGTGTAGTTGAGGGCTGTACTCTGTCAGTAGTCGTGCGGTTGTGTGATGTAGGCGGTCGGCAACACTGGTCAAGATGGTGAATAAGGTATACTGTTAATTAATATAATCATTAGATAATGAAAAAGTGTATTTATTGTAATTATTCTCCAACAAGTTGCCCAATAATAATTTTTATTTCAAAAGCATTTTTCAAACATTTAATTTTTTATTGAACTAAAGAGTTCGTTGCACTTCACACTTCATTCCACTTCTTTGAAGAAAAATGTCACTAAAATCACAAAAAAAGAGAATATTATTATTTGCAATGCAGTTCGTCCAAGCGCTGCGCAACAACCAGAGCAGAAATGTGACATCCATTTATTCGGAGGTAAGACTTTAATTCTGATTGTTTTGCACAGGGCCAAAGACCGATATTTCGGTTTAATTGAAGTTTCTTGTCACTGAACGGACGTTTTTAAATGTTGTGTGAAGACTTTATATTTGAGTCAGATTGCGAATTTCACATTTTTGTTGCCATTTTCAATACCTCTCATTGTGGGCGAGGTTACAATTAGCGCAATGTCCATTAGCATCCGTAAATAACATTGTCCATTATTTTAAATTTTGCTGGGAGGTTACAACACACACACACAAAAAAAAAAAACAAAAAATTGCATTTATATCCGCTCCTCAATTGTAGATACCCCTTACACAGCTGTGTGCAATGAATGAGTGCTGGCTGGTAATTAATTGCACTCCTTGGAGGGAAATGCCATAGGAAGTAGTCTTTAAAAAGTGAATGTTTTTCGTTAAGAGACAAAAGTTACTTTAGAAAAAAAGTAATAGTGGGGCTTTTGTTGTTGAACGAAATAAGTACAATGAACATACGTTATCAGATTTGCGCAATGCAGCGTCACACCACCTTTTGATTATAACACACAATATACTATACATCGTCCCGAACCGTGACCAGAGTCGCGAGACGAGCAGAGCACGCCGCCGACGCCCGCTCAGTACAACCGTCCACCCGCTACTACTGTCGACCGACTACTACCTCTCCCGACTCGCGCTACAATATATATAACAACTGTTCCTGGCGACCCGGTGCGTGCCACTACTGTCGTCTGGCGCGGTCCAAGCGCCGACTAGCAGCGATAAAGAACTCTCTGGTCAGACAGAGATGCTGTCATGCCTCGCCATCGCTCTGGTAATGAATACATACGTGTTGCAGCGTGCGTACCACCGGAACACGCAGTGGCGGAGCCAAAGACTGTGTTGTCGAGGTCGAGTGCGAGCGGGAAGAGAGGCAGCGTCGGCACGGAGATGCAAGCGAGCGCGAGACGCACGGGGGCTGCGGCGTGGCGCGTTTGCGGTCGGCGCCTTTGGTGGCAACGGCCGGGACAAGCAGCGGTGTATGGTGTGGTGCGGGGCGGACAGGGGCGGCGGTGGACGGGGAGGAGGCGGCGCGACGACGGCATGGGGGCGAAAACGGGACGGGGGACGGCGGATGTTGAGAGGCGTCACGCGCGGACAGGACACAGACACAGAGACACACAGATTGGAAAGGGAGGGTGCGCGGTAGTAGTTGGGAATGTGCGTACCGTGCGGGATGGGAGTGGGCGAGGAACACGGTCGTGGCCCCTGTGTTGGGTGCGTGTGATGACGTCGGTGTGTTGTGGGAAGGGAAGGTGCTGTGGCGGCGGCGCGTAATGGGCGTAGGCCGAAAAGAGAAAGGAACGTGGGCAGTGTGTTGGCAAGCGTCGGTTCGACTGCGACGTTGATGGGCAGGGCAGGGCAGGGCAAGGTTAATGGTGGTAGGAGTAGGCGTGTGGGCGCAAACAATCTGCCGCTGCAGGCGGTGCCGTAACCGCCATGGCGGGAAGGAGAGAGGGCCAAAGAAAGAAAGAAAGAAAGAAGAAAACAACAAAAAAAAAAAAAAAAAAGGAGGGGGGGGGGGCGAAAGTGGAGAGGCGGTGGTGTGAGAAGGGCGGGGGCGGAAGGAAGGCAGGAAGGACAAGAGGCGAGGCGACGGCTTGCTTTGTGTATCGGTCGGTCTCTGGCTATGCTTCGTTTTCTGCAGCAGGGTCGGTGCGCGGCGTGGCTCGCGGCAGTGGGAACGCCTGGTGGCTGGACGGCCAGCAATGCGGTTGGATGGGCGGCCACAGCACCGCACCTGTGCCCGAGGAGGAGACGCTGGCGGCGGGCCCTGAGGTGAGGCCGGCTCGGCTGGGGCTGTGGATGTGTAGGTGTGCGCCGCTGCTGCAACAACGAGTAAAACGCGAGAAGAAGGGTTGGCGGTAGAGAGGAAAAAAAAAAAAAAAAAAAAAAAAGGTCGTGTTGTGTTGATGCGCAGGCAGACGCGTACAGAGGGACGAGCCCGGTCTGCAGCAGGGTGTGGCCGTGCCGAGTGCAGAGCAGCGGCGGCTCGGTTCGGTTCGGCCCGGCCCGGCCCGGCGGGCCGCGCTGTTGTCGCGGACGTGAGCGCCCCCTGGCGGGTGGCCGGAGGCGGCGCGGCGTGTTGGACGTGTGGCTGGTGGCAGTGCACAATTTGCGAGTGGCTGGCGGTGTGGTGTGGCGGTTGGCGCGTCGGGCGGCGGAGAGGTATGTGTTGCGGGCGCCCTTTGCTGCGCTGCGTCGTTGCGTGTGCCGTACAGGGCGGGCGCTTGTCGACTGTGTGGGCGGTGTGGCGAATTGGCGTGAAACGGCTGCCGAGAGGTGTGTGGTAGCGAGCCGGTCGGTGGTGTCAGTGCGAAGGGGAATGTGCGTGCGTGTTTGGCGGTTTCGGTGTGCTTTTTGCGGCGTGAGAGTGGGAATTAGTGGGGCCGGCTGTTGTGTTGGTTCCTTGTGTCTTGTGTCGCGTAGCTTGATGGCAACGTGGAAGGACGCCGGTTTCGTTTTCGTTTCGAGCCTTGCGTGTGGTTGTCGACGTTGACTGGTTGGCGTGTGCCGATGCACGTGCATGTGTGGGTCGCGAGTGCGTTTTTGGCTGGCTGTGTGTGTGTGTTTTGGGGGGGAAGGGGGAGGCGGTGGTGAAAGTGCAGTCGTCGGGTGGGGCTGGGGCTGTGCGTCGTGGCGGAAAGGTGGTAGGTTGCGGGAAGCGAGCCCGTCGTTGACGGTGTCGCGTGAGTTGTGAATCGAGTGGGGCGCGGGGCGCGGGGCGCGTGGCGCGGGACAGGAGCAGCGTGCCGCTGCGTCGTGGTCGTCAGCAGAGGCTGTGCGTGTGCTTGTCCTTTTTGTGGGCGGTTCGTGCGAGGCGTTTTTGTTTTGTGTTGCCCTAGTTGTTAGTTTATTTTGTTTGTGTTTGTTATTTTGAGACGACGACTGGTTGGTGGCGTGCGCGCGAAGTGGCGGTGTGCGCTTCCCGTGTCGTTTGTGTTGTTTTGTTTTTTTGTTTTTGTGTGTTTTTTTTTGTTTTTTTTTTGCACTGGGCCCCGGTGGGTGGGTGCGTGTGTGTCGATTGCCGGCTGGCGAAAGGTGCGCCATCGGCGGGGTGGGTCGCCGGCACAAGTAGAGGCGGCGGCGTTGTTGCTGTTGTTGTGTGGTGTTTGTTTTGTTCGGCTGTGTCGGCGAGCTGTGTTGCGGCGCGTGTGAATGGTGGTGCAAAAGTGCTGGCGTTGGGGCTGCGACTGCGACGGCGGCGAGCCGCGGGCGCGCCATTGATAGTGATGTTGTGAACAGCGGCTGTGTACGGTAGTGGTGTTGTTGTAGCACGACGTGCATCCGGGCCGGCGCGGAAAGCGCAGTTGCGGGCGGTTGCCCTTCGGTGCCAGCCATGTCGCGTGAGCGGCGGGTTGCTCTGGTGTCGACACGTGGTGCTCTGGGTTGTTGTGTGGTGCCCTTTGGCCGGTGGGGGTGGTTCGCGTGTGTCTCGTTCGCGCTCGGTGTCTGGTCGTGGTCGTGCTGCTCCCCCGTCTGTCGGCGGTTTCCGACGTCGTCTGTACGTTTTTGTTCGTTTGCGGCGTGCCTGCCGACGTCGTCCCGTCGCGACCTTTCAACCGAAAGTGTGGCGCCCGAAGGTGAACGAACGTAACCCTGACCTCGGCGCTTTACGCTGAGCCGAGCGAACCGAACCGAACCGAACCGAACCTGTGGTGTGGCGAGGTGAGCTCAGCCTGTGAGCCCCTAACGTCTACGTAAGGTAAGCTGTCCGGCTCACGCCTCACGTTTGAACGCTTTTTTAACCTACGTTTGACGCTTCTTAACCTAGCACTGACCCCTTAACCTAACGTGTAACCTAACCTAACCTAACCTAACCTAACCTAACCTCTGACGCCTGACGTGTTTGAATGCTTAACCTAAGTTTGACGCTTAACCTAACCCAAGTCCCCTTAACCTAACCCACGTCCACCTAACCTAACCTAACGTAGACGTGTAAACGTAATGTGTAACGCGTAACGTGTAAGGTCGGCTGTCGTGTGTGCTTGACGGCAGATTGGGTTGGTCTGTAGATTCGGATTGCGGTTTGCCTCGGTCGAGGGGTTGGGTCGGGTCGGAAGCGGCGAGGGGCGGCGGCGCCTGTTGCGCAGGCGGCGTCCGTTTGCGGCGGGCAATTGTTGAGAAACGGCTGTGAATGTTGGCGGGCGAGAGGAGGAGGACGGCGCGCGATGTGGCCCGACGGCTGCGGGCCGATCGGGAAACGGCGGGAGGGCGACGGAAGGCGATGGGGCGGCGGAGGCGCGTTTGCACGGCCGTCATCGCCGCACGCCTCGGCTTGTGTGGCTGTGGCGCCGGCCGCGCTGGCCGGGCTGCCGCGGCGACGGTGTGGGAGTTTTGCCGAAGGTTTGGCCATTGTGGCGGGTCGTCGGCTGGGGCTGTGGGGGCGGCATTTGGGCGGGGGCGGCGATTCTCGGCGGGCCGACCCAGGCTGTAGCGCGCGGTAGCTGCAGTTTGGCCGTGGTTTGCGGCGCTGCCGTGGCGACTGGTTGGCGACTGTGGTGTGGCTGTGTGTAGCCCCATCCTCGGTGGTTTGAAAGGCGCGGGCGGTTGTGGCGCAGGTTTGGGGCTGCTCCGCACAGGCTGTCGGACGTTGGGCGGTAGCAAGCGCGGGAGGCGCGGCGCGGCGGCGCGCAGAGTGGCGGCCGCTCTCTCGGCCGTCCGCGCCCGCCCGCGACACTGGCTGGGCCTTGTGATTCTCTGCTCTGCTGCTGTGCTGTGCTTGCGTGCCTGCCGTCCCGCTCGCTCTCGCTGTGTGTTACGCGCGTCGTCGAAATGGCAGATCAGGCGGCTACGAACGAGACTGCTGCGGCACCCGCCGCCACCGGCACGACGAAGAAGGCCAAGTCTGCGTCGTCTGCGAAGAAGCCGCGCGCCAAGCCTGCGCACCCGCGCACCTCTGAGATGGTGACGGCCGCCATCAAGAGTCTGAAGGAGCGCGGCGGGTCGTCGCTGCAGGCGATCAAGAAGTACATAGCCGCGCACTACAAGCTGGACGCGGAGAAGCTGGCGCCGTTTATCAAGAAGTACCTCAAGTCGGCCGTCGTGGCGGGCGAGCTGGTGCAGACGAAGGGGAAGGGCGCGTCCGGCTCGTTCAAGCTTGCCGGCGCCGGCGGCGGGGGGGCGGCCGAGGGCGGCAAGGCTCGTGCTGGCGGTGCCAAGAAGAAGCGCGCCGCTCCGGCCAGCAAGGAGAAGAAGGGCGCCCGTGCGGCCGGCGCAAAGAAGGCTGGTGGCGTGAAGGCGGCGACCGGTCGGAAGGCGGGCGCCGCCAAGAAGGCGTCTGCGGCGTCGGCCGCTCCCGCGGGTGCGAAGAAGGCGGCTGCGGCCAAGCCGGCCAAGGCCAAGTCGCCGTCGAAGGCGAAGAAGGCCGCCAAGGTTCCGACGAAGAAGCCGAAGGCGCCGCGCCCGAAGAAGGCGACGACGCCGTCTAAGGCGAAGGCTTCGCCCAAGAAGAAGAAGTAGAGTAGAGGAGAAAGAGATGGGAAAGGAAGGGTTTGGCGCTTGACTCCGTCGTCCCCACCCCCCGTCGTCGTCTAGTGGCGCGCAAGAGACGCGCGGCCCAAAACGGCCCTTCTCAGGGCCATCAAAGCACGTCGGGGAAGGTTTTGATTGTCGTGTTGCGTTTGGTGTGGGTGTCTGTCTGTATGCCCGTGGGGATGCTGTTTGCGTGCCGTGGTGGTTGGATTGCGGGGGTCGGTGGCGGGTGTGGGCGGCGGTAGCGGTAAGCGGTGTTGTTGTTGTCGTGGTTGATTGTCGCCGTGTTTGTGGCGGCGGCCGACGGTTGGTTTTCTGTCACGTTGTTTTGTTTGAATACGTTGGTTGGCTTGCCTGCGTTCGTTCTTCTCGGATGTCTGTCTTGTCGAGTCGAGTCGTGTCTGGTCTTTGTTTTGTTTTGTTCCTTTGTGTGTGTTATGTTTTGCAACGGGGGGCACGTTGAGATGTGGAAGGAGTCGGCGGGGATTTCGGTGGCGTGTAGAGCGAGCGAGCGCGCCTGCCTGGCCGTTGGCCGTCGGAGTGGAGTGCGGGTTTTTTTGTTTTCGAAACGAAAGCGGCGGCCGGCCAGCCACCCGTGCGGTGTGACGTCGGCCGTTGGGTATTGTGCGCTTTGAGCGCCGGGGAGGGATGATGTGTGATTGTTGCGCGCTGCTAGCAGGCAGGCAGAGTGAGCGGGTGTGGCGGACGGACGGGAAGTGGTGGTTTTTGTTTTTGGGTTGCGGGGCGAGAGGCAGGCGACCGACAAAGTTTGCTCGCGACGGAGAGATGTTAGTGGCCCTGAAAAGGGCCGTTTTTGTTTGTGCGGTGCGGTGCCGCGGCGCGGTTTAGGCGCGCTCGCCGCGGATGCGGCGCGCGAGCTGGATGTCCTTGGGCATGATGGTGACGCGCTTGGCGTGGATTGCGCACAGGTTGGTGTCTTCGAAGAGGCCGACGAGGTAGGCCTCGCTGGCCTCCTGCAGGGCCATGACTGCGGAGCTCTGGAAGCGCAGGTCGGTCTTGAAGTCCTGGGCGATCTCGCGCACTAGGCGCTGGAATGGCAGCTTGCGGATGAGCAGCTCTGTGCTCTTCTGGTAGCGCCTGATTTCTCGCAGGGCGACGGTGCCCGGCCTGTAGCGGTGGGGCTTCTTGACGCCTCCGGTGGCGGGCGCGCTCTTCCTCGCCGCCTTGGTGGCGAGCTGTTTGCGCGGCGCCTTTCCGCCGGTGGACTTGCGGGCCGTTTGCTTTGTGCGGGCCATGGCGGTAGCGGTAGCGGTAGCGGTAGCGGAGCGGCGTGCGTGGAGGTTAGGTGCGGCGCGGCGTCCGGTGCTGCCTTGACAACGGGCCCGCGCGCCTCCGTGCTGCGCTTATATGCCCTCGGTTGCGCGTGGTGGGGGGAGGGCGGGCCAGAGTCTATATAGGGGGGCGGCGGGCGCGCTGGGCGCAGACCGTAGCCGACTCGCCAGCCGCTGCAGCTGCTGTTTGTGCACGTTTTGCTTTGCCCGAGGAAGGAAGGATGACAGGCCGCGGCAAGGGAGGAAAGGGGCTCGGCAAGGGTGGCGCCAAGCGGCACCGCAAGGTGTTGCGCGACAACATCCAGGGCATCACGAAGCCCGCCATCCGCCGCCTGGCTCGCAGGGGCGGCGTGAAGCGCATCTCTGGTCTGATCTACGAGGAGACCCGCGGGGTGCTGAAGGTGTTCCTGGAGAACGTGATCCGCGACGCGGTGACGTACACTGAGCACGCCAAGCGCAAGACTGTGACGGCCATGGACGTGGTGTACGCCCTGAAGAGGCAGGGGCGCACCCTGTACGGTTTCGGCGGTTAGGCTGCGTCGCAGCGGGCGCTGGCCTTCCCGCGGCCGTGCTTGTGGGTGGGAGAGACTAGAAAACGGCCCTTTTCAGGGCCACCACACTGTTCGGAAGTTGAAAAGTGCGAAAGAGTCTGTGTTGTTGCTGCGTGTGTGCGCTGTGTTGTTTGTTTGTTTGTTTCTTTCTTTCTTTCCGTTTGAGCGACGTGATGTGACTGGGAGGGGAGAAGGAAAGGAAACGTGTCATGTGGCTGGCTGTGTGTGGAGCTGCTTCGGTTTGTGTGTCTTTGTATCGATCGCGACGGAGATGGCGGGCTGTGTGTTGTTGTGCGAGAGGCGGTGATTATTTGCTTGCGTGGTTTGGCTCTGTGTGTTTGTTTGCGGCGGCGTTGGGGTTTCCGAGGCAAGGCGTGTGGGCATAGGCGGCCGGATCAGCTGTTTCGTTCGTGTCGACGGCCGTTGCGCGCGGGAGTGGAGGGCGGTGTGTCGACACGCCTCCCTTTAACAACAATGGTCATTATTGCTGCCGTTGTCGGTTTGGAAGGCGACTGCGACCGTGCAAAATGTGTGTGTGTGTGTGTGTGTGTGTGTGTGTGTGTGTTGGGCCACACGGGCTGTGTGGACGACAAGATGGCGGACGTGCGCCGGCGGCGGCTGTGCTGTGACAGTGCAAAGTTAAAACAAAACAAGGTGCGGCGAGGACGACTGAAATTTTGCTTTGGACGTAGGTTTGTGTGGTGGCCCTGAAAAGGGCCGATTGTTGTGGGCCGAGCCGGCAAAGCGCGTTGCGTGCAGGGGAGCACGCGGCGCTGCGATTGCCTGGCCTCCTTTAGGCCTTCTTCTCGGTCTTCTTTGGCAGCAGGACGGCCTGGATGTTGGGCAGGACACCACCCTGTGCGATGGTGACGCCCGACAGGAGCTTGTTGAGCTCCTCGTCGTTGCGGATGGCAAGCTGCAGGTGGCGCGGGATGATGCGCGTCTTCTTGTTGTCGCGGGCCGCGTTTCCGGCCAGCTCGAGCACCTCAGCCGCGAGGTACTCCATGACGGCGGCGAGGTAGACGGGCGCCCCGGCGCCGACGCGCTCTGCGTAGTTTCCCTTGCGCAGGAGGCGGTGGATTCTGCCGACCGGGAACTGGAGCCCAGCCCTGCTTGAGCGGGACTTTGACTTGCCCTTGACTTTGCCTCCCTTTCCGCGTCCGGACATGGCGATGGGCTAGCGACGGTGCACACGAAACGGAAACGACCGGTGCGAGCGGCAGCGAGTCGAGCAGCGGAGTGCGTGCCGGCGCAGCCGGGGTGGGGGTGCTTTATGGGCTCGGGTGCGGCGGCCGGTTGCGCGCGCGCCCCATTGGTCGGCGGCCGCAACAGGGCGAGCTGGTAAAGGTGCGGCGGCGGCTGGCGGCGGGTGCCACTGTGTGGGGAGACGCTGACTAGAGCGGAGCGCTTGCTACTGGTGTTGCTGCTGCCGTACGTTGGTTCGAGATGCCGCCCAAGACTAGCGGGAAGGCCGCCAAGAAGGCTGGCAAGGCGCAGAAGAACATTTCGAAGGGCGACAAGAAGAAGAAGCGCAAGAGGAAGGAGAGCTATGCCATCTACATCTACAAGGTGCTGAAGCAGGTGCACCCTGACACGGGCATCTCGTCGAAGGCGATGAGCATCATGAACAGCTTCGTGAACGACATTTTCGAGCGCATTGCGGCCGAGGCTTCTCGCCTGGCGCACTACAACAAGCGCTCGACCATCACGTCCCGCGAGATCCAGACCGCTGTGCGGCTGTTGCTGCCTGGCGAGCTGGCCAAGCACGCCGTGAGCGAGGGCACGAAGGCGGTGACCAAGTACACGAGCTCCAAGTAAGGAGGTGGCTCTGGAATGGAAGGAAGGAAGGATGGAGAAGGCTCCTCCGTTGCGAGAGCGGCAAAACGGCCCTTTTCAGGGCCACCAACTTGCCTTTTGCGGGAAGGGCGGAATTGTTGTTGTTGTTGTTTGTGTGGACGGCTGTGATGTATGTGTGCATTTTGATTGTGGGTGGGGGGGCGCGTCAAAGCGTGTTGCGCGGGGTACGGCCACGAGGTTGGTCGCCGTGGCGTGGAATGGTGGCACGCCTCGTTGGCGTGGTTTTTGACCCGTTGGTGTTGTTGGTGTGTGTGTGTGTGTGTGTGTGTGTGTGTGTGTGTGTGTGTGTGTTACCCGTCTGCGAGGGGGGACTGTGCGATCGGCGACTTTTGTGTCACCGTAACGACGGCCGTTTGCGGGTTTGTTTTTTTGCACATCATACATGGCGAGGGTGAAATGTGAAATGTTTTTGTTTGGTTTTGTTTGCCGCCCACTATTCCCTTTGCTGTACGCCGAGTTTGACAATGGTGCGACGTAACTGCAGCGTGGAGGTGTGTGAGTGACGTTGAAATGAACGTGCCATTAAGACGCATTGTTGTTGTATTGTACTGTACGTGTACGGCGACACGCACGATGATGTACCATTCGACTCTGATGTTTGATAGCCGTGTCTGACTGATTGCGTACGACGCACGCACACCGATGTCGTCATTCAAGATGCACGCGTGTCCAGTGCAGTACAGTAAGCGCGACGCTAGACGACGACGGCGGCGGCGGCGGCGGCGGCGGCGGCGGTCGTTTGTTTGGCGAATGTCTGTACACGTGTTTGTCTGTGTCCATCCGGTATGTATTTGTTTGTTTGAAAGTGTTTTGTGTGTCGGTGACGTGGTCCGATCCGTCGCCCCCTGAGTAACTGTCGATCGGCGCGATAGACCGGCGTCACGCAACTGAACCGAAGTCTTGGGCACACCCGTCATACTGTTGTACACCGTCGCGCTGAGAACGGTAACGAAAGGTTGACTTTGATCGGTCGAATGTCTGGGCAGAACGTGAGGAAGGAGGCAAGAGTGCAAGGAGGGGGGGCAAAAGAGAGAGGAAGGGAAAAAGGGGAGAAACGCATTCGTAGAGCAACGGAACGTTCCCGTGTCGGAGGCGTATTGGAGCCGCACTGAAATGCGTTTAACGGCGGCGCGGCTGCAAGTGTCTGCCGTGGTGAACGTTACCTTTGACGGCTGCATTGGGCTTTGCCTTTGCTTTTGCTTTTGCTTTCGCTTTCGCTTTCGCGTTCGCGTTCGCTTTCGCTTTCCCGGATGTACGTAACGTTTGTTGATATGGTTCTGAGGAAGAGTGTATGACAGTGCCGTGCCGTCCATGTTCGTGTGCCCTCCCATTGTGTGTATGCTATTGTCTGTGTACTTGAATGATGTATGTAGGTGTTAGTGGACATGTTTTACCAGTGGGGGGAAATGGATCGTCGATAGTTGCCGTCACTCTGTCACGGTCGAGATGACGCACCCTCCGTACAGAAAGGTGTCGAGAAAGTGAGTGAGTGAGTGAGTGTGTGTGTGTGTGTGTGTGTGTGTGTGTGTGTGTGTGTGCGTGCGTCCGTGAATTGGCAGTGTTTGGAGGTGGGCGTGCCCTGCATGTGGGAGGGGCATGCGTAACGCTGCTGGCATGGCATTTCGGGAGATGGGAGGGGGCAAACGAGGAAACGAGGAGCGGCGGCCAAAGACGGGACGGGGAGGGGCGCGGTGTGGGTGGCTTGCGCCTGTGCTCGGCGTTGTGGTTTGTGCAAAAGAGGAGGAGAAAAACAATGTGAGTTGCCAGGGAGGGGAGCGGTGTTGTGTTGTGGTTGTCGTGGTGTAGCCGCAGACGCGGCTGTCAGTGAACGTGGCGAGACGGACGGATGCGCGGAGGGGCGGGGGCGGCGCATTTCGCCGGTGCCGTGCCGTGCCGTGCCGTGCCGTGCCGTGCCGTGCCGTGCCGTGCCGTGCCGTGCCGTGCCGTGCCGTGCCTGAAAGCCGCGTGGTCGCTGTGTTGTTGGTGGCGTGGGGGCGAGGAGAGTACCGTACGGGTGTGCTCGTGCGCCGGAAATGGCACACTGCGCCCGCCCGTCTTGGAGGCTGATGGCTGTGGTGTGGAAATGGGGCGCGGTGATGTTGAAGCAGTTGAAGAACAGAAAAGAAACCAAGAAAACGGAAGGCGTGATGCGGCGGTGGTGGTGAGAGCGGGAAAAACAAAACAAAAAAAAAACAACAAGAAAAAAGAAGGAAAAACAACAAGAAACAAAAAAGAAAACAAAAAGTCTATCAATATTAAAATGTAAATGGAAATGGAAATGGACCCAGGTATAACCTCCCTGCACAAATAGCAGAGAGTCCGATGATAATAAAAATGTGCCAGAATGTTAACTAACGTCCCTACAAAACAAACCCAACGATAATATTAATGAAAGAGTGAACCGTATGTAACATTGCAACAGACATAATGAAACCTGATAAATTGTATAAGGGCAGCAGCGTTGACCTTTGGCCCTGTATTCAGAATAGAAAGAGCCAAAGATCGTTACCCCAATGAAAAAGACACTGAAACACGTATGTAACATAGTAGCGATGGCGAGACATTGTAGCATCTGTGACCAGAGAGTTTGCGCTGGACTGCGCGAGTGTTGCGAGCGGTTCTCAGTCAGTCAGTCAGTCAGTCAGTAGTAGTCGTTGCGAGTCCGTAGCTCTGTGTAGTTGAGGGCTGTACTCTGTCAGTAGTCGTGCGGTTGTGTGATGTAGGCGGTCGGCAACACTGGTCAAGATGGTGAATAAGGTATACTGTTAATTAATATAATCATTAGATAATGAAAAAGTGTATTTATTGTAATTATTCTCCAACAAGTTGCCCAATAATAATTTTTATTTCAAAAGCATTTTTCAAACATTTAATTTTTTATTGAACTAAAGAGTTCGTTGCACTTCACACTTCATTCCACTTCTTTGAAGAAAAATGTCACTAAAATCACAAAAAAAGAGAATATTATTATTTGCAATGCAGTTCGTCCAAGCGCTGCGCAACAACCAGAGCAGAAATGTGACATCCATTTATTCGGAGGTAAGACTTTAATTCTGATTGTTTTGCACAGGGCCAAAGACCGATATTTCGGTTTAATTGAAGTTTCTTGTCACTGAACGGACGTTTTTAAATGTTGTGTGAAGACTTTATATTTGAGTCAGATTGCGAATTTCACATTTTTGTTGCCATTTTCAATACCTCTCATTGTGGGCGAGGTTACAATTAGCGCAATGTCCATTAGCATCCGTAAATAACATTGTCCATTATTTTAAATTTTGCTGGGAGGTTACAACACACACACACAAAAAAAAAAACAAAAAATTGCATTTATATCCGCTCCTCAATTGTAGATACCCCTTACACAGCTGTGTGCAATGAATGAGTGCTGGCTGGTAATTAATTGCACTCCTTGGAGGGAAATGCCATAGGAAGTAGTCTTTAAAAAGTGAATGTTTTTCGTTAAGAGACAAAAGTTACTTTAGAAAAAAAGTAATAGTGGGGCTTTTGTTGTTGAACGAAATAAGTACAATGAACATACGTTATCAGATTTGCGCAATGCAGCGTCACACCACCT
The DNA here is from genome assembly GCF_023864345.2 of Schistocerca serialis cubense. Lineage (NCBI taxonomy): Eukaryota > Metazoa > Arthropoda > Insecta > Orthoptera > Acrididae > Schistocerca > Schistocerca serialis. The sequence continues at coordinate 28,276 of NW_026047337.1, forward strand.
TTTGATTATAACACACAATATACTATACATCGTCCCGAACCGTGACCAGAGTCGCGAGACGAGCAGAGCACGCCGCCGACGCCCGCTCAGTACAACCGTCCACCCGCTACTACTGTCGACCGACTACTACCTCTCCCGACTCGCGCTACAATATATATAACAACTGTTCCTGGCGACCCGGTGCGTGCCACTACTGTCGTCTGGCGCGGTCCAAGCGCCGACTAGCAGCGATAAAGAACTCTCTGGTCAGACAGAGATGCTGTCATGCCTCGCCATCGCTCTGGTAATGAATACATACGTGTTGCAGCGTGCGTACCACCGGAACACGCAGTGGCGGAGCCAAAGACTGTGTTGTCGAGGTCGAGTGCGAGCGGGAAGAGAGGCAGCGTCGGCACGGAGATGCAAGCGAGCGCGAGACGCACGGGGGCTGCGGCGTGGCGCGTTTGCGGTCGGCGCCTTTGGTGGCAACGGCCGGGACAAGCAGCGGTGTATGGTGTGGTGCGGGGCGGACAGGGGCGGCGGTGGACGGGGAGGAGGCGGCGCGACGACGGCATGGGGGCGAAAACGGGACGGGGGACGGCGGATGTTGAGAGGCGTCACGCGCGGACAGGACACAGACACAGAGACACACAGATTGGAAAGGGAGGGTGCGCGGTAGTAGTTGGGAATGTGCGTACCGTGCGGGATGGGAGTGGGCGAGGAACACGGTCGTGGCCCCTGTGTTGGGTGCGTGTGATGACGTCGGTGTGTTGTGGGAAGGGAAGGTGCTGTGGCGGCGGCGCGTAATGGGCGTAGGCCGAAAAGAGAAAGGAACGTGGGCAGTGTGTTGGCAAGCGTCGGTTCGACTGCGACGTTGATGGGCAGGGCAGGGCAGGGCAAGGTTAATGGTGGTAGGAGTAGGCGTGTGGGCGCAAACAATCTGCCGCTGCAGGCGGTGCCGTAACCGCCATGGCGGGAAGGAGAGAGGGCCAAAGAAAGAAAGAAAGAAAGAAGAAAACAACAAAAAAAAAAAAAAAAAAGGAGGGGGGGGGGGCGAAAGTGGAGAGGCGGTGGTGTGAGAAGGGCGGGGGCGGAAGGAAGGCAGGAAGGACAAGAGGCGAGGCGACGGCTTGCTTTGTGTATCGGTCGGTCTCTGGCTATGCTTCGTTTTCTGCAGCAGGGTCGGTGCGCGGCGTGGCTCGCGGCAGTGGGAACGCCTGGTGGCTGGACGGCCAGCAATGCGGTTGGATGGGCGGCCACAGCACCGCACCTGTGCCCGAGGAGGAGACGCTGGCGGCGGGCCCTGAGGTGAGGCCGGCTCGGCTGGGGCTGTGGATGTGTAGGTGTGCGCCGCTGCTGCAACAACGAGTAAAACGCGAGAAGAAGGGTTGGCGGTAGAGAGGAAAAAAAAAAAAAAAAAAAAAAAAGGTCGTGTTGTGTTGATGCGCAGGCAGACGCGTACAGAGGGACGAGCCCGGTCTGCAGCAGGGTGTGGCCGTGCCGAGTGCAGAGCAGCGGCGGCTCGGTTCGGTTCGGCCCGGCCCGGCCCGGCGGGCCGCGCTGTTGTCGCGGACGTGAGCGCCCCCTGGCGGGTGGCCGGAGGCGGCGCGGCGTGTTGGACGTGTGGCTGGTGGCAGTGCACAATTTGCGAGTGGCTGGCGGTGTGGTGTGGCGGTTGGCGCGTCGGGCGGCGGAGAGGTATGTGTTGCGGGCGCCCTTTGCTGCGCTGCGTCGTTGCGTGTGCCGTACAGGGCGGGCGCTTGTCGACTGTGTGGGCGGTGTGGCGAATTGGCGTGAAACGGCTGCCGAGAGGTGTGTGGTAGCGAGCCGGTCGGTGGTGTCAGTGCGAAGGGGAATGTGCGTGCGTGTTTGGCGGTTTCGGTGTGCTTTTTGCGGCGTGAGAGTGGGAATTAGTGGGGCCGGCTGTTGTGTTGGTTCCTTGTGTCTTGTGTCGCGTAGCTTGATGGCAACGTGGAAGGACGCCGGTTTCGTTTTCGTTTCGAGCCTTGCGTGTGGTTGTCGACGTTGACTGGTTGGCGTGTGCCGATGCACGTGCATGTGTGGGTCGCGAGTGCGTTTTTGGCTGGCTGTGTGTGTGTGTTTTGGGGGGGAAGGGGGAGGCGGTGGTGAAAGTGCAGTCGTCGGGTGGGGCTGGGGCTGTGCGTCGTGGCGGAAAGGTGGTAGGTTGCGGGAAGCGAGCCCGTCGTTGACGGTGTCGCGTGAGTTGTGAATCGAGTGGGGCGCGGGGCGCGGGGCGCGTGGCGCGGGACAGGAGCAGCGTGCCGCTGCGTCGTGGTCGTCAGCAGAGGCTGTGCGTGTGCTTGTCCTTTTTGTGGGCGGTTCGTGCGAGGCGTTTTTGTTTTGTGTTGCCCTAGTTGTTAGTTTATTTTGTTTGTGTTTGTTATTTTGAGACGACGACTGGTTGGTGGCGTGCGCGCGAAGTGGCGGTGTGCGCTTCCCGTGTCGTTTGTGTTGTTTTGTTTTTTTGTTTTTGTGTGTTTTTTTTTGTTTTTTTTTTGCACTGGGCCCCGGTGGGTGGGTGCGTGTGTGTCGATTGCCGGCTGGCGAAAGGTGCGCCATCGGCGGGGTGGGTCGCCGGCACAAGTAGAGGCGGCGGCGTTGTTGCTGTTGTTGTGTGGTGTTTGTTTTGTTCGGCTGTGTCGGCGAGCTGTGTTGCGGTGCGTGTGAATGGTGGTGCAAAAGTGCTGGCGTTGGGGCTGCGACTGCGACGGCGGCGAGCCGCGGGCGCGCCATTGATAGTGATGTTGTGAACAGCGGCTGTGTACGGTAGTGGTGTTGTTGTAGCACGACGTGCATCCGGGCCGGCGCGGAAAGCGCAGTTGCGGGCGGTTGCCCTTCGGTGCCAGCCATGTCGCGTGAGCGGCGGGTTGCTCTGGTGTCGACACGTGGTGCTCTGGGTTGTTGTGTGGTGCCCTTTGGCCGGTGGGGGTGGTTCGCGTGTGTCTCGTTCGCGCTCGGTGTCTGGTCGTGGTCGTGCGGCTCCCCCGTCTGTCGGCGGTTTCCGACGTCGTCTGTACGTTTTTGTTCGTTTGCGGCGTGCCTGCCGACGTCGTCCCGTCGCGACCTTTCAACCGAAAGTGTGGCGCCCGAAGGTGAACGAACGTAACCCTGACCTCGGCGCTTTACGCTGAGCCGAGCGAACCGAACCGAACCGAACCGAACCTGTGGTGTGGCGAGGTGAGCTCAGCCTGTGAGCCCCTAACGTCTACGTAAGGTAAGCTGTCCGGCTCACGCCTCACGTTTGAACGCTTTTTTAACCTACGTTTGACGCTTCTTAACCTAGCACTGACCCCTTAACCTAACGTGTAACCTAACCTAACCTAACCTAACCTAACCTAACCTCTGACGCCTGACGTGTTTGAATGCTTAACCTAAGTTTGACGCTTAACCTAACCCAAGTCCCCTTAACCTAACCCACGTCCACCTAACCTAACCTAACGTAGACGTGTAAACGTAATGTGTAACGCGTAACGTGTAAGGTCGGCTGTCGTGTGTGCTTGACGGCAGATTGGGTTGGTCTGTAGATTCGGATTGCGGTTTGCCTCGGTCGAGGGGTTGGGTCGGGTCGGAAGCGGCGAGGGGCGGCGGCGCCTGTTGCGCAGGCGGCGTCCGTTTGCGGCGGGCAATTGTTGAGAAACGGCTGTGAATGTTGGCGGGCGAGAGGAGGAGGACGGCGCGCGATGTGGCCCGACGGCTGCGGGCCGATCGGGAAACGGCGGGAGGGCGACGGAAGGCGATGGGGCGGCGGAGGCGCGTTTGCACGGCCGTCATCGCCGCACGCCTCGGCTTGTGTGGCTGTGGCGCCGGCCGCGCTGGCCGGGCTGCCGCGGCGACGGTGTGGGAGTTTTGCCGAAGGTTTGGCCATTGTGGCGGGTCGTCGGCTGGGGCTGTGGGGGCGGCATTTGGGCGGGGGCGGCGATTCTCGGCGGGCCGACCCAGGCTGTAGCGCGCGGTAGCTGCAGTTTGGCCGTGGTTTGCGGCGCTGCCGTGGCGACTGGTTGGCGACTGTGGTGTGGCTGTGTGTAGCCCCATCCTCGGTGGTTTGAAAGGCGCGGGCGGTTGTGGCGCAGGTTTGGGGCTGCTCCGCACAGGCTGTCGGACGTTGGGCGGTAGCAAGCGCGGGAGGCGCGGCGCGGCGGCGCGCAGAGTGGCGGCCGCTCTCTCGGCCGTCCGCGCCCGCCCGCGACACTGGCTGGGCCTTGTGATTCTCTGCTCCCACTCGAGTCAGCGATGCCGTGCGGGACGGACGTACGCGCCGAGCGCTCCGCCACGCCGCAAGCTGAAGCGACAGTGCCGACTCCCGCGGACAGGGCCGCGTCCCTGCACGCAAGGGTTGAGTCGAGTACGTCGGCGGCACAATCGTGTGCCACCGATAGTACTCCTCCCCTAAGGAGTGACACTAGTTTATGCGAAATCTCCGGTGTGTCCGCGTCATTTAGTGATAGTGCCGTTACCGCAGTGCCGTGTGCTACCGCGACCGTGACGCCGACATCTGTGGATATGTCGCATCCAGGTGTTACATCCACACCAAGTGACTCTGACGCAGCCCTTCAGCTGCTTGTGGGGATGCTACCCCACGCTCTGGCTACTCCACTTCCTGATAGCGACGAGGAGGAGGAGGCCATGGAGCACGACGCACCGCAGCAACAGCAGCCTACCTCAAGGAAACGCGCCCTGACTGGCGACATACCGTCAGTCAACAAATACAGGAGGGAAAGCAACACTCCACCGCTCCCCTCCAAGCAGAACCGCAGGCGCGGCCGCACCAACACGACCGACAAGGACGGCTTCACCACCGCGAGAAAAACTGCAAAGGCTGTGCTCACAAAGGACACCACACCTGTAAACGTGAGTAACAGCTTTGGCGCCCTTAGTGATGCGGAGGAAGAGGACATTGAATTGCCCAAGGCGCAACAGCGTCGCAAGCCGCCACCAATTGTCATAAAATTTGGCGAGCATTTTAGAGAGCTGCAAAACGCCATCAGCCTTTGCATTGGTAAAGACAACTATACAGTGCGCGTGACTGGTGACGAGCTCTTCAAAATATGCACCAAAACTACTGAGGACTACCAAAAAGTGTCTCAGCTGGTGCAGGACAGGAAGTGGTTCCACTATACGTTCAGTACCTTAAGAACGAAGCCGCTCAAAGTAGTGTTTCGGCACTTGCCGCGCACAATCCTGCCTTCAGAAGTAAAGGAGGACCTGGAGAACATGGGATTCGTGGTCGAAGAGGTCGTAAGAATGCGCCCTTTTCGCACACGCAGGCGTGGCCCACTTATGCTGGTAATAGCCAGCAATACAACTCATAACAGGCAGCTCTTCAGCCTCACAAAAATAGGCAATGTGGAAGTGAAAGCTGAAGAACTGCGAAACAAGGCGGCCTACGCACAATGTTACCGCTGCCTTGAACCTGGCCACGTCAGTAAGTACTGTGCAATGCCAGATTACTGCGTGAAGTGCGGCGAGCAACACTCAACCGAGTCATGCGCGCTTAAAGGGGTGCCACACCAAGATTTCACCCCGACTTGCAAGCTCTGCAAAGGCAAACACGTGGCAAGTTACCGTGGCTGCCCAGTGCTCCTCGACTTCGCCGATCGCGCGCGCGGGAACGAAGACAAAGGAACACAAAGGCAGAGTTCCCGCCAACGCAGTACCCAGCCCCGGAAGAAGCGGAACAACAGGAGAGGCGGCCGCCGAGGCAGGGCAACGACCGCAAAAGCGCGCCAAGTCGCAGACAATGCGACGCCACAAAATGGAGTCCCCGCTCCGCGCGCATCGGCGAGAAATGGCGGACAGACTCCACCTACCGTAGCTCAGCCGGCAGCTGGCCCATCTGCAGGACAAAGCGCCGTTGCCCCGCCCACAGCGCTGCCGCGCAGGCAGGTAGTCCCGGCCGCTGCACCCCAGCAGCGCCAGGCTCCCCTCCCTGCAGCGACCCAGCGCGTCGCGGACCAATCAGCGCGAGCCTTCCCGGCCCCGCCGGCACGCGCAGCGGACCAACCACCGGCAGCCGCGCCTAACCTTGCGAGCCCGAAGGACTTCCCGGAGCCAAGATGGCGGCGTCCCACGGCGCCCCGCCATACTGTCGGCGCCCGACAAGATGGCGGACAAATGGAGACCAACGTGCGCCATGTTGTCGGCGGCAACGCTGCCAATGAAGTCCGCGTGGAACGGATGCTCAGCTGCATGGAAACAATGATGCAGCAGATGACTGAGCTCCTGGCCGTGGTGCAGAAAGTTGCATCCGCCATCCAACCATGCAGCCATCATGCCTGAAGCGCTAAGGAGTTTAACAGCCTGCGTCTTCAACGCCGAGGGACTCCTTAAGCAGGCAGGCGAATTCCGGCAGCTTATACGGGACGAGAACATCGACGTATGTCTCGTCACCGAAACGTGGCTTAAGCCTGGCGTCCGAGTCGGCGTAGCGAACTACGATTGCTACAGGGACGACAGGCCAACACACGGAGGCGGCACAGCGGTGTATGTACGGAGGACGCTACGACACCACCGCGTCCAAATACCGGAACTGGCGAAGACAGAAGCGACTGCCGTATCAGTGGAGACGGCACACGGCGCCATAACGTTCGTCGCTGTCTACAGACCGCCTAGAGGAGCGCTCCTACCGGGTGACTACAACAAGTTGCTGGCTCTCCCCGGAAAAATCATACTGGGGGGAGACTTCAACGCGAAGCATGCGGTCTGGAACAGCAGGACGACCAACACAAGCGGGCGGCGCTTACTCCATGTCGCGGAACGCCACGAAGCTGTCGTCATCGGTCCTCATGAACCGACAATATATCCACGGAACCGGGGCCACCCGGATATCCTGGATATCATGATCATCAAGGGCGCTCGCCTGCACGTCACGGCCGGTACGCGGCCAAAGATGTCCTCCGACCACGTACCGGTCATATTTGACCTCGACGCCGACGCTCTCCCAAGACAGCGGAGAGGGCTCGACATACGAGACATCAGCTGGGACGAGTTCCGCAACGCCGTCGCCGATTCCCTTGAGGCCACACCGGACGCGGCGGAACACGGAGCAGACGCAGCACTTCAACACATCAGGCAGTCGATAGTTGACGCCGCGGCAGCGGCCACGCCTGTCAGAGACGACGCCAACATCGACTGCCGGCCACACCCTCTGCCACGACACATCCGGGAGGCTATAGCGCAAAAGAACCGCCTACAGCGCGAGTGGCAGAGGACAAGAAATCGAGCCACAAAGCGCGAATTAAATAGATTGTGCCGGCATATCAAGGCCGATGTAGACACGCACCGCAATCAGGAGTGGGCGCGCAAGGTGGAGCAACTAAACATCGATGACGGCTCGGCGTGGAAAGCCGTAAAAGGCTACCTGCGCCGTATGCAACGGATTCCGCCGCTGCAAGTGGGAGCCGAATTCGTGAGCGAGCCGAACGCGAAGGCAGAAGCCCTAGCGGACGCGTTCGCCGCGAATTTCACTCCGGTCGACGACCCGATAGACGCCGCCCACATCCAGATGGTAGAAGAACGCCTCCCCGTCTTCCTCGATGCGGAGTATGACGAGGTAGAAGACGCCATTCCGCCGATCTCAGCCGATGAAGTCAAGCTGCAACTTCGCCACCTAAATGCTAAAAAAGCAGGTGGACCAGATGACGTAACGAACATAATGCTGAAGCAGCTACCAGACACGGCAGCCGACGTCCTCGCGTCAACCTTCAACCAGGTGCTGCTCAGCAAACAGTTCCCGTCGTGCTGGAAGCATGCTGAAATAGTAGCCCTCCCCAAGCCAGGGAAGGACATTCGAAGGGCGAAAAACTACAGGCCAATCAGCCTGCTTCCAGCACTTTCGAAAATATTCGAACGCCTGTATCTGGTCCGCCTGCGGGCGATCATCGAGGCAGAACAACTCCTACCAAACGAACAGTTTGGCTTCAGGAGTCAACACGCCACGACACACCAGCTGCTGCGCCTAACAGAGGAGGCGTTCGGTGCCATCGACCGACGCGAGTATTTCGGCGCTCTCCTGCTCGACGTGTCGCGTGCCTTCGACTCCGTGTGGCATCGGGGCCTCTTGTTCAAACTATTTGACCTGGGCGTCCCGGTGTCGCACGTGAAGCTCTTACAGAGCTACCTCGAGGGCAGAACGTTCCACGTCAGAGCAGACAGTGGAATCTCCACGGAGCGTCGTATTCTCGCGGGTGTACCTCAAGGCTCGGTCGTTGGGCCGACGCTCTACTCTCTGTACACGGCCGACCCACCGCGCACAGCCCACGTCAACCTGGCGCTGTATGCGGACGACACGGCCGTGTACAGCCGCAGCAGATGCGTCGAGGCGTTGCAGCGGAAACTTCAGACGGCCACCGACGCCCTCACTGACTGGGCGAAAAAATGGCGCCTGGCTTACAATGGGGAGAAGTCCCAGGCCATCGTCATTGCGACGAGACACGTCAAGGACGACGCGCCCACAGTCTCGGTCCGAGGCGTCCCGGTCCCGTGGAACGGTACTGCGAAGTACCTGGGCGTCACACTGGACCGGCACCTCACCTGGAGGCCACACGTGGAGAGCATCAGGGGCAAAGCACTGGGTAGACTAAGACTCCTCTACCCACTGCTAAACCCCACTACGACGCTGCCTACCTGCGTCGGCCTCACGCTATATAAGTCCGTAATTCGACCTCTCCTAGAATACGCGGCGGTAGTGTGGGGCAACACGGCGCAAACTAACCTGGAGCGGCTGCAAAAACTGCAGAACAGGGCTCTCAGGTTAGCTCTTCACCTCCCAAGGGACTTCCCGACGGAGGACACTCACGTGGTCGCAGACATCGTACCGCTACGCAGGCGGTTCGAAGAAGCGGCCACAAACTTCTACATCAAAGCGGGTACATCCACCAACCCGCTGATAAGGAATCTGGGACAACGTCCACACTGGCGACGCACACTCCGCTGGCCGGACCTGCTGAGACGGCCAGCAGACGTTGCCGCCCTACCAGATTAGAAGACATTGCTACGTAACAAGTAGCGCCTAGCCACATCTGCTGCGGGGAAAAAAAAAAAAAAAAAAAAAAAAAAAAAAAAAAAAAAAAAAAAAAAAAAAAAAAAAAAAAACCGCAGCAAGCATCAATTATCAAATTGCCCACGAAGCAGGGCAGCATAGACACCCAAAAGCTTCTCTCTAAGAAAAACCTGGAAGGACACTGATGTCCCACTTGTTGAAGGAAGGGTAGAGCGATTCTACCAGAACTTCACCCACACACCAGTAGTGTCAACCTGGAGGACACTACACCATGATGCGACAGCCGATTCTCTGCTCTGCTGCTGTGCTGTGCTTGCGTGCCTGCCGTCCCGCTCGCTCTCGCTGTGTGTTACGCGCGTCGTCGAAATGGCAGATCAGGCGGCTACGAACGAGACTGCTGCGGCACCCGCCGCCACCGGCACGACGAAGAAGGCCAAGTCTGCGTCGTCTGCGAAGAAGCCGCGCGCCAAGCCTGCGCACCCGCGCACCTCTGAGATGGTGACGGCCGCCATCAAGAGTCTGAAGGAGCGCGGCGGGTCGTCGCTGCAGGCGATCAAGAAGTACATAGCCGCGCACTACAAGCTGGACGCGGAGAAGCTGGCGCCGTTTATCAAGAAGTACCTCAAGTCGGCCGTCGTGGCGGGCGAGCTGGTGCAGACGAAGGGGAAGGGCGCGTCCGGCTCGTTCAAGCTTGCCGGCGCCGGCGGCGGGGGGGCGGCCGAGGGCGGCAAGGCTCGTGCTGGCGGTGCCAAGAAGAAGCGCGCCGCTCCGGCCAGCAAGGAGAAGAAGGGCGCCCGTGCGGCCGGCGCAAAGAAGGCTGGTGGCGTGAAGGCGGCGACCGGTCGGAAGGCGGGCGCCGCCAAGAAGGCGTCTGCGGCGTCGGCCGCTCCCGCGGGTGCGAAGAAGGCGGCTGCGGCCAAGCCGGCCAAGGCCAAGTCGCCGTCGAAGGCGAAGAAGGCCGCCAAGGTTCCGACGAAGAAGCCGAAGGCGCCGCGCCCGAAGAAGGCGACGACGCCGTCTAAGGCGAAGGCTTCGCCCAAGAAGAAGAAGTAGAGTAGAGGAGAAAGAGATGGGAAAGGAAGGGTTTGGCGCTTGACTCCGTCGTCCCCACCCCTCGTCGTCGTCTAGTGGCGCGCAAGAGACGCGCGGCCCAAAACGGCCCTTCTCAGGGCCATCAAAGCACGTCGGGGAAGGTTTTGATTGTCGTGTTGCGTTTGGTGTGGGTGTCTGTCTGTATGCCCGTGGGGATGCTGTTTGCGTGCCGTGGTGGTTGGATTGCGGGGGTCGGTGGCGGGTGTGGGCGGCGGTAGCGGTAAGCGGTGTTGTTGTTGTCGTGGTTGATTGTCGCCGTGTTTGTGGCGGCGGCCGACGGTTGGTTTTCTGTCACGTTGTTTTGTTTGAATACGTTGGTTGGCTTGCCTGCGTTCGTTCTTCTCGGATGTCTGTCTTGTCGAGTCGAGTCGTGTCTGGTCTTTGTTTTGTTTTGTTCCTTTGTGTGTGTTATGTTTTGCAACGGGGGGCACGTTGAGATGTGGAAGGAGTCGGCGGGGATTTCGGTGGCGTGTAGAGCGAGCGAGCGCGCCTGCCTGGCCGTTGGCCGTCGGAGTGGAGTGCGGGTTTTTTTGTTTTCGAAACGAAAGCGGCGGCCGGCCAGCCACCCGTGCGGTGTGACGTCGGCCGTTGGGTATTGTGCGCTTTGAGCGCCGGGGAGGGATGATGTGTGATTGTTGCGCGCTGCTAGCAGGCAGGCAGAGTGAGCGGGTGTGGCGGACGGACGGGAAGTGGTGGTTTTTGTTTTTGGGTTGCGGGGCGAGAGGCAGGCGACCGACAAAGTTTGCTCGCGACGGAGAGATGTTAGTGGCCCTGAAAAGGGCCGTTTTTGTTTGTGCGGTGCGGTGCCGCGGCGCGGTTTAGGCGCGCTCGCCGCGGATGCGGCGCGCGAGCTGGATGTCCTTGGGCATGATGGTGACGCGCTTGGCGTGGATTGCGCACAGGTTGGTGTCTTCGAAGAGGCCGATGAGGTAGGCCTCGCTGGCCTCCTGCAGGGCCATGACTGCGGAGCTCTGGAAGCGCAGGTCGGTCTTGAAGTCCTGGGCGATCTCGCGCACTAGGCGCTGGAATGGCAGCTTGCGGATGAGCAGCTCTGTGCTCTTCTGGTAGCGCCTGATTTCTCGCAGGGCGACGGTGCCCGGCCTGTAGCGGTGGGGCTTCTTGACGCCTCCGGTGGCGGGCGCGCTCTTCCTCGCCGCCTTGGTGGCGAGCTGTTTGCGCGGCGCCTTTCCGCCGGTGGACTTGCGGGCCGTTTGCTTTGTGCGGGCCATGGCGGTAGCGGTAGCGGTAGCGGTAGCGGAGCGGCGTGCGTGGAGGTTAGGTGCGGCGCGGCGTCCGGTGCTGCCTTGACAACGGGCCCGCGCGCCTCCGTGCTGCGCTTATATGCCCTCGGTTGCGCGTGGTGGGGGGAGGGCGGGCCAGAGTCTATATAGGGGGGCGGCGGGCGCGCTGGGCGCAGACCGTAGCCGACTCGCCAGCCGCTGCAGCTGCTGTTTGTGCACGTTTTGCTTTGCCCGAGGAAGGAAGGATGACAGGCCGCGGCAAGGGAGGAAAGGGGCTCGGCAAGGGTGGCGCCAAGCGGCACCGCAAGGTGTTGCGCGACAACATCCAGGGCATCACGAAGCCCGCCATCCGCCGCCTGGCTCGCAGGGGCGGCGTGAAGCGCATCTCTGGTCTGATCTACGAGGAGACCCGCGGGGTGCTGAAGGTGTTCCTGGAGAACGTGATCCGCGACGCGGTGACGTACACTGAGCACGCCAAGCGCAAGACTGTGACGGCCATGGACGTGGTGTACGCCCTGAAGAGGCAGGGGCGCACCCTGTACGGTTTCGGCGGTTAGGCTGCGTCGCAGCGGGCGCTGGCCTTCCCGCGGCCGTGCTTGTGGGTGGGAGAGACTAGAAAACGGCCCTTTTCAGGGCCACCACACTGTTCGGAAGTTGAAAAGTGCGAAAGAGTCTGTGTTGTTGCTGCGTGTGTGCGCTGTGTTGTTTGTTTGTTTGTTTCTTTCTTTCTTTCCGTTTGAGCGACGTGATGTGACTGGGAGGGGAGAAGGAAAGGAAACGTGTCATGTGGCTGGCTGTGTGTGGAGCTGCTTCGGTTTGTGTGTCTTTGTATCGATCGCGACGGAGATGGCGGGCTGTGTGTTGTTGTGCGAGAGGCGGTGATTATTTGCTTGCGTGGTTTGGCTCTGTGTGTTTGTTTGCGGCGGCGTTGGGGTTTCCGAGGCAAGGCGTGTGGGCATAGGCGGCCGGATCAGCTGTTTCGTTCGTGTCGACGGCCGTTGCGCGCGGGAGTGGAGGGCGGTGTGTCGACACGCCTCCCTTTAACAACAATGGTCATTATTGCTGCCGTTGTCGGTTTGGAAGGCGACTGCGACCGTGCAAAATGTGTGTGTGTGTGTGTGTGTGTGTGTGTGTGTGTGTTGGGCCACACGGGCTGTGTGGACGACAAGATGGCGGACGTGCGCCGGCGGCGGCTGTGCTGTGACAGTGCAAAGTTAAAACAAAACAAGGTGCGGCGAGGACGACTGAAATTTTGCTTTGGACGTAGGTTTGTGTGGTGGCCCTGAAAAGGGCCGATTGTTGTGGGCCGAGCCGGCAAAGCGCGTTGCGTGCAGGGGAGCACGCGGCGCTGCGATTGCCTGGCCTCCTTTAGGCCTTCTTCTCGGTCTTCTTTGGCAGCAGGACGGCCTGGATGTTGGGCAGGACACCACCCTGTGCGATGGTGACGCCCGACAGGAGCTTGTTGAGCTCCTCGTCGTTGCGGATGGCAAGCTGCAGGTGGCGCGGGATGATGCGCGTCTTCTTGTTGTCGCGGGCCGCGTTTCCGGCCAGCTCGAGCACCTCAGCCGCGAGGTACTCCATGACGGCGGCGAGGTAGACGGGCGCCCCGGCGCCGACGCGCTCTGCGTAGTTTCCCTTGCGCAGGAGGCGGTGGATTCTGCCGACCGGGAACTGGAGCCCAGCCCTGCTTGAGCGGGACTTTGACTTGCCCTTGACTTTGCCTCCCTTTCCGCGTCCGGACATGGCGATGGGCTAGCGACGGTGCACACGAAACGGAAACGAAAACGACCGGTGCGAGCGGCAGCGAGTCGAGCAGCGGAGTGCGTGCCGGCGCAGCCGGGGTGGGGGTGCTTTATGGGCTCGGGTGCGGCGGCCGGTTGCGCGCGCGCCCCATTGGTCGGCGGCCGCAACAGGGCGAGCTGGTAAAGGTGCGGCGGCGGCTGGCGGCGGGTGCCACTGTGTGGGGAGACGCTGACTAGAGCGGAGCGCTTGCTACTGGTGTTGCTGCTGCCGTACGTTGGTTCGAGATGCCGCCCAAGACTAGCGGGAAGGCCGCCAAGAAGGCTGGCAAGGCGCAGAAGAACATTTCGAAGGGCGACAAGAAGAAGAAGCGCAAGAGGAAGGAGAGCTATGCCATCTACATCTACAAGGTGCTGAAGCAGGTGCACCCTGACACGGGCATCTCGTCGAAGGCGATGAGCATCATGAACAGCTTCGTGAACGACATTTTCGAGCGCATTGCGGCCGAGGCTTCTCGCCTGGCGCACTACAACAAGCGCTCGACCATCACGTCCCGCGAGATCCAGACCGCTGTGCGGCTGTTGCTGCCTGGCGAGCTGGCCAAGCACGCCGTGAGCGAGGGCACGAAGGCGGTGACCAAGTACACGAGCTCCAAGTAAGGAGGTGGCTCTGGAATGGAAGGAAGGAAGGATGGAGAAGGCTCCTCCGTTGCGAGAGCGGCAAAACGGCCCTTTTCAGGGCCACCAACTTGCCTTTTGCGGGAAGGGCGGAATTGTTGTTGTTGTTGTTTGTGTGGACGGCTGTGATGTATGTGTGCATTTTGATTGTGGGTGGGGGGGCGCGTCAAAGCGTGTTGCGCGGGGTACGGCCACGAGGTTGGTCGCCGTGGCGTGGAATGGTGGCACGCCTCGTTGGCGTGGTTTTTGACCCGTTGGTGTTGTTGGTGTGTGTGTGTGTGTGTGTGTGTGTGTGTGTGTGTGTGTGTGTGTTACCCGTCTGCGAGGGGGGACTGTGCGATCGGCGACTTTTGTGTCACCGTAACGACGGCCGTTTGCGGGTTTGTTTTTTTGCACATCATACATGGCGAGGGTGAAATGTGAAATGTTTTTGTTTGGTTTTGTTTGCCGCCCACTATTCCCTTTGCTGTACGCCGAGTTTGACAATGGTGCGACGTAACTGCAGCGTGGAGGTGTGTGAGTGACGTTGAAATGAACGTGCCATTAAGACGCATTGTTGTTGTATTGTACTGTACGTGTACGGCGACACGCACGATGATGTACCATTCGACTCTGATGTTTGATAGCCGTGTCTGACTGATTGCGTACGACGCACGCACACCGATGTCGTCATTCAAGATGCACGCGTGTCCAGTGCAGTACAGTAAGCGCGACGCTAGACGACGACGGCGGCGGCGGCGGCGGCGGCGGCGGCGGTCGTTTGTTTGGCGAATGTCTGTACACGTGTTTGTCTGTGTCCATCCGGTATGTATTTGTTTGTTTGAAAGTGTTTTGTGTGTCGGTGACGTGGTCCGATCCGTCGCCCCCTGAGTAACTGTCGATCGGCGCGATAGACCGGCGTCACGCAACTGAACCGAAGTCTTGGGCACACCCGTCATACTGTTGTACACCGTCGCGCTGAGAACGGTAACGAAAGGTTGACTTTGATCGGTCGAATGTCTGGGCAGAACGTGAGGAAGGAGGCAAGAGTGCAAGGAGGGGGGGCAAAAGAGAGAGGAAGGGAAAAAGGGGAGAAACGCATTCGTAGAGCAACGGAACGTTCCCGTGTCGGAGGCGTATTGGAGCCGCACTGAAATGCGTTTAACGGCGGCGCGGCTGCAAGTGTCTGCCGTGGTGAACGTTACCTTTGACGGCTGCATTGGGCTTTGCCTTTGCTTTTGCTTTTGCTTTCGCTTTCGCTTTCGCGTTCGCGTTCGCTTTCGCTTTCCCGGATGTACGTAACGTTTGTTGATATGGTTCTGAGGAAGAGTGTATGACAGTGCCGTGCCGTCCATGTTCGTGTGCCCTCCCATTGTGTGTATGCTATTGTCTGTGTACTTGAATGATGTATGTAGGTGTTAGTGGACATGTTTTACCAGTGGGGGGAAATGGATCGTCGATAGTTGCCGTCACTCTGTCACGGTCGAGATGACGCACCCTCCGTACAGAAAGGTGTCGAGAAAGTGAGTGAGTGAGTGAGTGTGTGTGTGTGTGTGTGTGTGTGTGTGTGTGTGTGTGTGCGTGCGTCCGTGAATTGGCAGTGTTTGGAGGTGGGCGTGCCCTGCATGTGGGAGGGGCATGCGTAACGCTGCTGGCATGGCATTTCGGGAGATGGGAGGGGGCAAACGAGGAAACGAGGAGCGGCGGCCAAAGACGGGACGGGGAGGGGCGCGGTGTGGGTGGCTTGCGCCTGTGCTCGGCGTTGTGGTTTGTGCAAAAGAGGAGGAGAAAAACAATGTGAGTTGCCAGGGAGGGGAGCGGTGTTGTGTTGTGGTTGTCGTGGTGTAGCCGCAGACGCGGCTGTCAGTGAACGTGGCGAGACGGACGGATGCGCGGAGGGGCGGGGGCGGCGCATTTCGCCGGTGCCGTGCCGTGCCGTGCCGTGCCGTGCCGTGCCGTGCCGTGCCGTGCCGTGCCGTGCCGTGCCGTGCCGTGCCGTGCCTGAAAGCCGCGTGGTCGCTGTGTTGTTGGTGGCGTGGGGGCGAGGAGAGTACCGTACGGGTGTGCTCGTGCGCCGGAAATGGCACACTGCGCCCGCCCGTCTTGGAGGCTGATGGCTGTGGTGTGGAAATGGGGCGCGGTGATGTTGAAGCAGTTGAAGAACAGAAAAGAAACCAAGAAAACGGAAGGCGTGATGCGGCGGTGGTGGTGAGAGCGGGAAAAACAAAACAAAAAAAAAACAACAAGAAAAAAGAAGGAAAAACAACAAGAAACAAAAAAGAAAACAAAAAGTCTATCAATATTAAAATGTAAATGGAAATGGAAATGGACCCAGGTATAACCTCCCTGCACAAATAGCAGAGAGTCCGATGATAATAAAAATGTGCCAGAATGTTAACTAACGTCCCTACAAAACAAACCCAACGATAATATTAATGAAAGAGTGAACCGTATGTAACATTGCAACAGACATAATGAAACCTGATAAATTGTATAAGGGCAGCAGCGTTGACCTTTGGCCCTGTATTCAGAATAGAAAGAGCCAAAGATCGTTACCCCAATGAAAAAGACACTGAAACACGTATGTAACATAGTAGCGATGGCGAGACATTGTAGCATCTGTGACCAGAGAGTTTGCGCTGGACTGCGCGAGTGTTGCGAGCGGTTCTCAGTCAGTCAGTCAGTCAGTCAGTAGTAGTCGTTGCGAGTCCGTAGCTCTGTGTAGTTGAGGGCTGTACTCTGTCAGTAGTCGTGCGGTTGTGTGATGTAGGCGGTCGGCAACACTGGTCAAGATGGTGAATAAGGTATACTGTTAATTAATATAATCATTAGATAATGAAAAAGTGTATTTATTGTAATTATTCTCCAACAAGTTGCCCAATAATAATTTTTATTTCAAAAGCATTTTTCAAACATTTAATTTTTTATTGAACTAAAGAGTTCGTTGCACTTCACACTTCATTCCACTTCTTTGAAGAAAAATGTCACTAAAATCACAAAAAAAGAGAATATTATTATTTGCAATGCAGTTCGTCCAAGCGCTGCGCAACAACCAGAGCAGAAATGTGACATCCATTTATTCGGAGGTAAGACTTTAATTCTGATTGTTTTGCACAGGGCCAAAGACCGATATTTCGGTTTAATTGAAGTTTCTTGTCACTGAACGGACGTTTTTAAATGTTGTGTGAAGACTTTATATTTGAGTCAGATTGCGAATTTCACATTTTTGTTGCCATTTTCAATACCTCTCATTGTGGGCGAGGTTACAATTAGCGCAATGTCCATTAGCATCCGTAAATAACATTGTCCATTATTTTAAATTTTGCTGGGAGGTTACAACACACACACACAAAAAAAAAAAACAAAAAATTGCATTTATATCCGCTCCTCAATTGTAGATACCCCTTACACAGCTGTGTGCAATGAATGAGTGCTGGCTGGTAATTAATTGCACTCCTTGGAGGGAAATGCCATAGGAAGTAGTCTTTAAAAAGTGAATGTTTTTCGTTAAGAGACAAAAGTTACTTTAGAAAAAAAGTAATAGTGGGGCTTTTGTTGTTGAACGAAATAAGTACAATGAACATACGTTATCAGATTTGCGCAATGCAGCGTCACACCACCTTTTGATTATAACACACAATATACTATACATCGTCCCGAACCGTGACCAGAGTCGCGAGACGAGCAGAGCACGCCGCCGACGCCCGCTCAGTACAACCGTCCACCCGCTACTACTGTCGACCGACTACTACCTCTCCCGACTCGCGCTACAATATATATAACAACTGTTCCTGGCGACCCGGTGCGTGCCACTACTGTCGTCTGGCGCGGTCCAAGCGCCGACTAGCAGCGATAAAGAACTCTCTGGTCAGACAGAGATGCTGTCATGCCTCGCCATCGCTCTGGTAATGAATACATACGTGTTGCAGCGTGCGTACCACCGGAACACGCAGTGGCGGAGCCAAAGACTGTGTTGTCGAGGTCGAGTGCGAGCGGGAAGAGAGGCAGCGTCGGCACGGAGATGCAAGCGAGCGCGAGACGCACGGGGGCTGCGGCGTGGCGCGTTTGCGGTCGGCGCCTTTGGTGGCAACGGCCGGGACAAGCAGCGGTGTATGGTGTGGTGCGGGGCGGACAGGGGCGGCGGTGGACGGGGAGGAGGCGGCGCGACGACGGCATGGGGGCGAAAACGGGACGGGGGACGGCGGATGTTGAGAGGCGTCACGCGCGGACAGGACACAGACACAGAGACACACAGATTGGAAAGGGAGGGTGCGCGGTAGTAGTTGGGAATGTGCGTACCGTGCGGGATGGGAGTGGGCGAGGAACACGGTCGTGGCCCCTGTGTTGGGTGCGTGTGATGACGTCGGTGTGTTGTGGGAAGGGAAGGTGCTGTGGCGGCGGCGCGTAATGGGCGTAGGCCGAAAAGAGAAAGGAACGTGGGCAGTGTGTTGGCAAGCGTCGGTTCGACTGCGACGTTGATGGGCAGGGCAGGGCAGGGCAAGGTTAATGGTGGTAGGAGTAGGCGTGTGGGCGCAAACAATCTGCCGCTGCAGGCGGTGCCGTAACCGCCATGGCGGGAAGGAGAGAGGGCCAAAGAAAGAAAGAAAGAAAGAAGAAAACAACAAAAAAAAAAAAAAAAAAGGAGGGGGGGGGGGCGAAAGTGGAGAGGCGGTGGTGTGAGAAGGGCGGGGGCGGAAGGAAGGCAGGAAGGACAAGAGGCGAGGCGACGGCTTGCTTTGTGTATCGGTCGGTCTCTGGCTATGCTTCGTTTTCTGCAGCAGGGTCGGTGCGCGGCGTGGCTCGCGGCAGTGGGAACGCCTGGTGGCTGGACGGCCAGCAATGCGGTTGGATGGGCGGCCACAGCACCGCACCTGTGCCCGAGGAGGAGACGCTGGCGGCGGGCCCTGAGGTGAGGCCGGCTCGGCTGGGGCTGTGGATGTGTAGGTGTGCGCCGCTGCTGCAACAACGAGTAAAACGCGAGAAGAAGGGTTGGCGGTAGAGAGGAAAAAAAAAAAAAAAAAAAAAAGGTCGTGTTGTGTTGATGCGCAGGCAGACGCGTACAGAGGGACGAGCCCGGTCTGCAGCAGGGTGTGGCCGTGCCGAGTGCAGAGCAGCGGCGGCTCGGTTCGGTTCGGCCCGGCCCGGCCCGGCGGGCCGCGCTGTTGTCGCGGACGTGAGCGCCCCCTGGCGGGTGGCCGGAGGCGGCGCGGCGTGTTGGACGTGTGGCTGGTGGCAGTGCACAATTTGCGAGTGGCTGGCGGTGTGGTGTGGCGGTTGGCGCGTCGGGCGGCGGAGAGGTATGTGTTGCGGGCGCCCTTTGCTGCGCTGCGTCGTTGCGTGTGCCGTACAGGGCGGGCGCTTGTCGACTGTGTGGGCGGTGTGGCGAATTGGCGTGAAACGGCTGCCGAGAGGTGTGTGGTAGCGAGCCGGTCGGTGGTGTCAGTGCGAAGGGGAATGTGCGTGCGTGTTTGGCGGTTTCGGTGTGCTTTTTGCGGCGTGAGAGTGGGAATTAGTGGGGCCGGCTGTTGTGTTGGTTCCTTGTGTCTTGTGTCGCGTAGCTTGATGGCAACGTGGAAGGACGCCGGTTTCGTTTTCGTTTCGAGCCTTGCGTGTGGTTGTCGACGTTGACTGGTTGGCGTGTGCCGATGCACGTGCATGTGTGGGTCGCGAGTGCGTTTTTGGCTGGCTGTGTGTGTGTGTTTTGGGGGGGAAGGGGGAGGCGGTGGTGAAAGTGCAGTCGTCGGGTGGGGCTGGGGCTGTGCGTCGTGGCGGAAAGGTGGTAGGTTGCGGGAAGCGAGCCCGTCGTTGACGGTGTCGCGTGAGTTGTGAATCGAGTGGGGCGCGGGGCGCGGGGCGCGTGGCGCGGGACAGGAGCAGCGTGCCGCTGCGTCGTGGTCGTCAGCAGAGGCTGTGCGTGTGCTTGTCCTTTTTGTGGGCGGTTCGTGCGAGGCGTTTTTGTTTTGTGTTGCCCTAGTTGTTAGTTTATTTTGTTTGTGTTTGTTATTTTGAGACGACGACTGGTTGGTGGCGTGCGCGCGAAGTGGCGGTGTGCGCTTCCCGTGTCGTTTGTGTTGTTTTGTTTTTTTGTTTTTGTGTGTTTTTTTTTGTTTTTTTTTTGCACTGGGCCCCGGTGGGTGGGTGCGTGTGTGTCGATTGCCGGCTGGCGAAAGGTGCGCCATCGGCGGGGTGGGTCGCCGGCACAAGTAGAGGCGGCGGCGTTGTTGCTGTTGTTGTGTGGTGTTTGTTTTGTTCGGCTGTGTCGGCGAGCTGTGTTGCGGTGCGTGTGAATGGTGGTGCAAAAGTGCTGGCGTTGGGGCTGCGACTGCGACGGCGGCGAGCCGCGGGCGCGCCATTGATAGTGATGTTGTGAACAGCGGCTGTGTACGGTAGTGGTGTTGTTGTAGCACGACGTGCATCCGGGCCGGCGCGGAAAGCGCAGTTGCGGGCGGTTGCCCTTCGGTGCCAGCCATGTCGCGTGAGCGGCGGGTTGCTCTGGTGTCGACACGTGGTGCTCTGGGTTGTTGTGTGGTGCCCTTTGGCCGGTGGGGGTGGTTCGCGTGTGTCTCGTTCGCGCTCGGTGTCTGGTCGTGGTCGTGCTGCTCCCCCGTCTGTCGGCGGTTTCCGACGTCGTCTGTACGTTTTTGTTCGTTTGCGGCGTGCCTGCCGACGTCGTCCCGTCGCGACCTTTCAACCGAAAGTGTGGCGCCCGAAGGTGAACGAACGTAACCCTGACCTCGGCGCTTTACGCTGAGCCGAGCGAACCGAACCGAACCGAACCGAACCTGTGGTGTGGCGAGGTGAGCTCAGCCTGTGAGCCCCTAACGTCTACGTAAGGTAAGCTGTCCGGCTCACGCCTCACGTTTGAACGCTTTTTTAACCTACGTTTGACGCTTCTTAACCTAGCACTGACCCCTTAACCTAACGTGTAACCTAACCTAACCTAACCTAACCTAACCTAACCTCTGACGCCTGACGTGTTTGAATGCTTAACCTAAGTTTGACGCTTAACCTAACCCAAGTCCCCTTAACCTAACCCACGTCCACCTAACCTAACCTAACGTAGACGTGTAAACGTAATGTGTAACGCGTAACGTGTAAGGTCGGCTGTCGTGTGTGCTTGACGGCAGATTGGGTTGGTCTGTAGATTCGGATTGCGGTTTGCCTCGGTCGAGGGGTTGGGTCGGGTCGGAAGCGGCGAGGGGCGGCGGCGCCTGTTGCGCAGGCGGCGTCCGTTTGCGGCGGGCAATTGTTGAGAAACGGCTGTGAATGTTGGCGGGCGAGAGGAGGAGGACGGCGCGCGATGTGGCCCGACGGCTGCGGGCCGATCGGGAAAC
Organism: Schistocerca serialis cubense; assembly: GCF_023864345.2. Classification (NCBI taxonomy): domain Eukaryota; kingdom Metazoa; phylum Arthropoda; class Insecta; order Orthoptera; family Acrididae; genus Schistocerca; species Schistocerca serialis. Next base: position 49,337 of record NW_026047337.1, read on the forward strand.
GGCGGGAGGGCGACGGAAGGCGATGGGGCGGCGGAGGCGCGTTTGCACGGCCGTCATCGCCGCACGCCTCGGCTTGTGTGGCTGTGGCGCCGGCCGCGCTGGCCGGGCTGCCGCGGCGACGGTGTGGGAGTTTTGCCGAAGGTTTGGCCATTGTGGCGGGTCGTCGGCTGGGGCTGTGGGGGCGGCATTTGGGCGGGGGCGGCGATTCTCGGCGGGCCGACCCAGGCTGTAGCGCGCGGTAGCTGCAGTTTGGCCGTGGTTTGCGGCGCTGCCGTGGCGACTGGTTGGCGACTGTGGTGTGGCTGTGTGTAGCCCCATCCTCGGTGGTTTGAAAGGCGCGGGCGGTTGTGGCGCAGGTTTGGGGCTGCTCCGCACAGGCTGTCGGACGTTGGGCGGTAGCAAGCGCGGGAGGCGCGGCGCGGCGGCGCGCAGAGTGGCGGCCGCTCTCTCGGCCGTCCGCGCCCGCCCGCGACACTGGCTGGGCCTTGTGATTCTCTGCTCTGCTGCTGTGCTGTGCTTGCGTGCCTGCCGTCCCGCTCGCTCTCGCTGTGTGTTACGCGCGTCGTCGAAATGGCAGATCAGGCGGCTACGAACGAGACTGCTGCGGCACCCGCCGCCACCGGCACGACGAAGAAGGCCAAGTCTGCGTCGTCTGCGAAGAAGCCGCGCGCCAAGCCTGCGCACCCGCGCACCTCTGAGATGGTGACGGCCGCCATCAAGAGTCTGAAGGAGCGCGGCGGGTCGTCGCTGCAGGCGATCAAGAAGTACATAGCCGCGCACTACAAGCTGGACGCGGAGAAGCTGGCGCCGTTTATCAAGAAGTACCTCAAGTCGGCCGTCGTGGCGGGCGAGCTGGTGCAGACGAAGGGGAAGGGCGCGTCCGGCTCGTTCAAGCTTGCCGGCGCCGGCGGCGGGGGGGCGGCCGAGGGCGGCAAGGCTCGTGCTGGCGGTGCCAAGAAGAAGCGCGCCGCTCCGGCCAGCAAGGAGAAGAAGGGCGCCCGTGCGGCCGGCGCAAAGAAGGCTGGTGGCGTGAAGGCGGCGACCGGTCGGAAGGCGGGCGCCGCCAAGAAGGCGTCTGCGGCGTCGGCCGCTCCCGCGGGTGCGAAGAAGGCGGCTGCGGCCAAGCCGGCCAAGGCCAAGTCGCCGTCGAAGGCGAAGAAGGCCGCCAAGGTTCCGACGAAGAAGCCGAAGGCGCCGCGCCCGAAGAAGGCGACGACGCCGTCTAAGGCGAAGGCTTCGCCCAAGAAGAAGAAGTAGAGTAGAGGAGAAAGAGATGGGAAAGGAAGGGTTTGGCGCTTGACTCCGTCGTCCCCACCCCCCGTCGTCGTCTAGTGGCGCGCAAGAGACGCGCGGCCCAAAACGGCCCTTCTCAGGGCCATCAAAGCACGTCGGGGAAGGTTTTGATTGTCGTGTTGCGTTTGGTGTGGGTGTCTGTCTGTATGCCCGTGGGGATGCTGTTTGCGTGCCGTGGTGGTTGGATTGCGGGGGTCGGTGGCGGGTGTGGGCGGCGGTAGCGGTAAGCGGTGTTGTTGTTGTCGTGGTTGATTGTCGCCGTGTTTGTGGCGGCGGCCGACGGTTGGTTTTCTGTCACGTTGTTTTGTTTGAATACGTTGGTTGGCTTGCCTGCGTTCGTTCTTCTCGGATGTCTGTCTTGTCGAGTCGAGTCGTGTCTGGTCTTTGTTTTGTTTTGTTCCTTTGTGTGTGTTATGTTTTGCAACGGGGGGCACGTTGAGATGTGGAAGGAGTCGGCGGGGATTTCGGTGGCGTGTAGAGCGAGCGAGCGCGCCTGCCTGGCCGTTGGCCGTCGGAGTGGAGTGCGGGTTTTTTTGTTTTCGAAACGAAAGCGGCGGCCGGCCAGCCACCCGTGCGGTGTGACGTCGGCCGTTGGGTATTGTGCGCTTTGAGCGCCGGGGAGGGATGATGTGTGATTGTTGCGCGCTGCTAGCAGGCAGGCAGAGTGAGCGGGTGTGGCGGACGGACGGGAAGTGGTGGTTTTTGTTTTTGGGTTGCGGGGCGAGAGGCAGGCGACCGACAAAGTTTGCTCGCGACGGAGAGATGTTAGTGGCCCTGAAAAGGGCCGTTTTTGTTTGTGCGGTGCGGTGCCGCGGCGCGGTTTAGGCGCGCTCGCCGCGGATGCGGCGCGCGAGCTGGATGTCCTTGGGCATGATGGTGACGCGCTTGGCGTGGATTGCGCACAGGTTGGTGTCTTCGAAGAGGCCGACGATGTAGGCCTCGCTGGCCTCCTGCAGGGCCATGACTGCGGAGCTCTGGAAGCGCAGGTCGGTCTTGAAGTCCTGGGCGATCTCGCGCACTAGGCGCTGGAATGGCAGCTTGCGGATGAGCAGCTCTGTGCTCTTCTGGTAGCGCCTGATTTCTCGCAGGGCGACGGTGCCCGGCCTGTAGCGGTGGGGCTTCTTGACGCCTCCGGTGGCGGGCGCGCTCTTCCTCGCCGCCTTGGTGGCGAGCTGTTTGCGCGGCGCCTTTCCGCCGGTGGACTTGCGGGCCGTTTGCTTTGTGCGGGCCATGGCGGTAGCGGTAGCGGTAGCGGTAGCGGAGCGGCGTGCGTGGAGGTTAGGTGCGGCGCGGCGTCCGGTGCTGCCTTGACAACGGGCCCGCGCGCCTCCGTGCTGCGCTTATATGCCCTCGGTTGCGCGTGGTGGGGGGAGGGCGGGCCAGAGTCTATATAGGGGGGCGGCGGGCGCGCTGGGCGCAGACCGTAGCCGACTCGCCAGCCGCTGCAGCTGCTGTTTGTGCACGTTTTGCTTTGCCCGAGGAAGGAAGGATGACAGGCCGCGGCAAGGGAGGAAAGGGGCTCGGCAAGGGTGGCGCCAAGCGGCACCGCAAGGTGTTGCGCGACAACATCCAGGGCATCACGAAGCCCGCCATCCGCCGCCTGGCTCGCAGGGGCGGCGTGAAGCGCATCTCTGGTCTGATCTACGAGGAGACCCGCGGGGTGCTGAAGGTGTTCCTGGAGAACGTGATCCGCGACGCGGTGACGTACACTGAGCACGCCAAGCGCAAGACTGTGACGGCCATGGACGTGGTGTACGCCCTGAAGAGGCAGGGGCGCACCCTGTACGGTTTCGGCGGTTAGGCTGCGTCGCAGCGGGCGCTGGCCTTCCCGCGGCCGTGCTTGTGGGTGGGAGAGACTAGAAAACGGCCCTTTTCAGGGCCACCACACTGTTCGGAAGTTGAAAAGTGCGAAAGAGTCTGTGTTGTTGCTGCGTGTGTGCGCTGTGTTGTTTGTTTGTTTGTTTCTTTCTTTCTTTCCGTTTGAGCGACGTGATGTGACTGGGAGGGGAGAAGGAAAGGAAACGTGTCATGTGGCTGGCTGTGTGTGGAGCTGCTTCGGTTTGTGTGTCTTTGTATCGATCGCGACGGAGATGGCGGGCTGTGTGTTGTTGTGCGAGAGGCGGTGATTATTTGCTTGCGTGGTTTGGCTCTGTGTGTTTGTTTGCGGCGGCGTTGGGGTTTCCGAGGCAAGGCGTGTGGGCATAGGCGGCCGGATCAGCTGTTTCGTTCGTGTCGACGGCCGTTGCGCGCGGGAGTGGAGGGCGGTGTGTCGACACGCCTCCCTTTAACAACAATGGTCATTATTGCTGCCGTTGTCGGTTTGGAAGGCGACTGCGACCGTGCAAAATGTGTGTGTGTGTGTGTGTGTGTGTGTGTGTGTGTGTTGGGCCACACGGGCTGTGTGGACGACAAGATGGCGGACGTGCGCCGGCGGCGGCTGTGCTGTGACAGTGCAAAGTTAAAACAAAACAAGGTGCGGCGAGGACGACTGAAATTTTGCTTTGGACGTAGGTTTGTGTGGTGGCCCTGAAAAGGGCCGATTGTTGTGGGCCGAGCCGGCAAAGCGCGTTGCGTGCAGGGGAGCACGCGGCGCTGCGATTGCCTGGCCTCCTTTAGGCCTTCTTCTCGGTCTTCTTTGGCAGCAGGACGGCCTGGATGTTGGGCAGGACACCACCCTGTGCGATGGTGACGCCCGACAGGAGCTTGTTGAGCTCCTCGTCGTTGCGGATGGCAAGCTGCAGGTGGCGCGGGATGATGCGCGTCTTCTTGTTGTCGCGGGCCGCGTTTCCGGCCAGCTCGAGCACCTCAGCCGCGAGGTACTCCATGACGGCGGCGAGGTAGACGGGCGCCCCGGCGCCGACGCGCTCTGCGTAGTTTCCCTTGCGCAGGAGGCGGTGGATTCTGCCGACCGGGAACTGGAGCCCAGCCCTGCTTGAGCGGGACTTTGACTTGCCCTTGACTTTGCCTCCCTTTCCGCGTCCGGACATGGCGATGGGCTAGCGACGGTGCACACGAAACGGAAACGAAAACGACCGGTGCGAGCGGCAGCGAGTCGAGCAGCGGAGTGCGTGCCGGCGCACTCACTCACTCACTCACTCAAAATCACAGACATCATCTGTCTGGAGATGGGGGAGGCTAAGCAGCGTGGCTGCTGTTCCTCCTTTATCAGCGCTGTTGTCATCTGTGTGGCCTCTCGGTGGAATTGGCCTCTGGCTACCTCGCTGAGTTTAGTCTAGCGAAGTAGTCGACTGCTGCTTGATCTTCTGGGGCAGGCTGACGCCTGCCGGAGCGAAACTCTTCCCGCACCCACTTCGCTGTGGCCTCAGTGATGTGGTCCCAGTCCGAAGGGGTGAAGATGGGGTGGCTGTTCAGCAGTTTGAGTTCCTTCCGTGTTATCGCTTCGTGCAACATGCCACGCGAGTGGCGAAGGTCGCACGGTACGTGCGGAAGAGGTGGCTTCGCGGGCGCCGGCGTGAAGGGGTACGGATTGTCCCCGTGAGGGTACGTCCCGTCCTTCAGCGACGCCACGATCTTCTTCAGGAAGGGCTGCACACTCCGCTCGTCGGGGAGCGGGAGGGGCAGTCCTTCGGTTTCCGCCTCTTCTTCATCTTGCGAAGAAGCGGTCGGCAAGTCGTTGTCGGATGGCTCTTCTTCTGCCTCTGTCTCCAGGCGGGGAGACGGTGCAGGCGTCCCGACGTCCACTTCCATGCGACACGCCGCCTGCATTGCTGCAGGAGGCGGGTCGGTGGACGTCTGAGTGGCGGCATCCACCCGCAATGGGTGCCTCACAGGGGCGGGGGGAGCTGGCACAGGCGGCGACTTCTTGAGAAGCCGCAGCTCCTCCCGCAGCTGTTGAAGCTGCCGGTGGACGGCCACGAGCTCGTCCTTCGTTGCGGCCCTTTCGGCCGCGATGGCTGCTTGCAGGTCGGCCAGCGCTTGGTCGGTTGCCGCTTCAACGCGGCACGACGGGCGCCCCTCGCCGGAGCGGGGAGGCAGTGCGGCCGACTTGGCGGCAGGCACCGCAGGGCTTGCTGTGGTGTGCTGCCGGCGGTAGCTGCAGCTGCGCGAGTTGGCGGCGTGAGGTCCGCCGCAATTCGCGCATGTGTTGGCGGCTCCACGTGGTTTGGGGCAGTTACGGGTGTCGTGTGCCGCCGCGCATTTCAAACACGCGGCTGCGTTTCGGCAGACACCCGCCACGTGCCCCAACTGCTGGCACCTGTAGCACTGCACGTGTTGCAGTGAACGCCGCTTGTGCTTCGGCTTCTGTGGTCGCCTGCGGCCGCGGGAACTCCCCAAAGCACTGATGAGATGTTCCAGCGCGGCTGCTAGCTTGTTCCCCTTGCGTCCTGCCATATCTTGTGGTTGGAACGAACAAAGGCGTGCGCGGGCGACGTAACGATGCGAGCCGTAGCGAGTCCAGCAGCGGAGTCCGCGTCTGTCTGCGTGCGTCGCGTGCGTGCGTGACCCGTGAGGGTAGCCGGGGTGGGGGTGCTTTATGGGCTCGGGTGCGGCGGCCGGTTGCGCGCGCGCCCCATTGGTCGGCGGCCGCAACAGGGCGAGCTGGTAAAGGTGCGGCGGCGGCTGGCGGCGGGTGCCACTGTGTGGGGAGACGCAGACTAGAGCGGAGCGCTTGCTACTGGTGTTGCTGCTGCCGTACGTTGGTTCGAGATGCCGCCCAAGACTAGCGGGAAGGCCGCCAAGAAGGCTGGCAAGGCGCAGAAGAACATTTCGAAGGGCGACAAGAAGAAGAAGCGCAAGAGGAAGGAGAGCTATGCCATCTACATCTACAAGGTGCTGAAGCAGGTGCACCCTGACACGGGCATCTCGTCGAAGGCGATGAGCATCATGAACAGCTTCGTGAACGACATTTTCGAGCGCATTGCGGCCGAGGCTTCTCGCCTGGCGCACTACAACAAGCGCTCGACCATCACGTCCCGCGAGATCCAGACCGCTGTGCGGCTGTTGCTGCCTGGCGAGCTGGCCAAGCACGCCGTGAGCGAGGGCACGAAGGCGGTGACCAAGTACACGAGCTCCAAGTAAGGAGGTGGCTCTGGAATGGAAGGAAGGAAGGATGGAGAAGGCTCCTCCGTTGCGAGAGCGGCAAAACGGCCCTTTTCAGGGCCACCAACTTGCCTTTTGCGGGAAGGGCGGAATTGTTGTTGTTGTTGTTTGTGTGGACGGCTGTGATGTATGTGTGCATTTTGATTGTGGGTGGGGGGGCGCGTCAAAGCGTGTTGCGCGGGGTACGGCCACGAGGTTGGTCGCCGTGGCGTGGAATGGTGGCACGCCTCGTTGGCGTGGTTTTTGACCCGTTGGTGTTGTTGGTGTGTGTGTGTGTGTGTGTGTGTGTGTGTGTGTGTGTGTGTGTGTGTTACCCGTCTGCGAGGGGGGACTGTGCGATCGGCGACTTTTGTGTCACCGTAACGACGGCCGTTTGCGGGTTTGTTTTTTTGCACATCATACATGGCGAGGGTGAAATGTGAAATGTTTTTGTTTGGTTTTGTTTGCCGCCCACTATTCCCTTTGCTGTACGCCGAGTTTGACAATGGTGCGACGTAACTGCAGCGTGGAGGTGTGTGAGTGACGTTGAAATGAACGTGCCATTAAGACGCATTGTTGTTGTATTGTACTGTACGTGTACGGCGACACGCACGATGATGTACCATTCGACTCTGATGTTTGATAGCCGTGTCTGACTGATTGCGTACGACGCACGCACACCGATGTCGTCATTCAAGATGCACGCGTGTCCAGTGCAGTACAGTAAGCGCGACGCTAGACGACGACGGCGGCGGCGGCGGCGGCGGCGGCGGCGGTCGTTTGTTTGGCGAATGTCTGTACACGTGTTTGTCTGTGTCCATCCGGTATGTATTTGTTTGTTTGAAAGTGTTTTGTGTGTCGGTGACGTGGTCCGATCCGTCGCCCCCTGAGTAACTGTCGATCGGCGCGATAGACCGGCGTCACGCAACTGAACCGAAGTCTTGGGCACACCCGTCATACTGTTGTACACCGTCGCGCTGAGAACGGTAACGAAAGGTTGACTTTGATCGGTCGAATGTCTGGGCAGAACGTGAGGAAGGAGGCAAGAGTGCAAGGAGGGGGGGCAAAAGAGAGAGGAAGGGAAAAAGGGGAGAAACGCATTCGTAGAGCAACGGAACGTTCCCGTGTCGGAGGCGTATTGGAGCCGCACTGAAATGCGTTTAACGGCGGCGCGGCTGCAAGTGTCTGCCGTGGTGAACGTTACCTTTGACGGCTGCATTGGGCTTTGCCTTTGCTTTTGCTTTTGCTTTCGCTTTCGCTTTCGCGTTCGCGTTCGCTTTCGCTTTCCCGGATGTACGTAACGTTTGTTGATATGGTTCTGAGGAAGAGTGTATGACAGTGCCGTGCCGTCCATGTTCGTGTGCCCTCCCATTGTGTGTATGCTATTGTCTGTGTACTTGAATGATGTATGTAGGTGTTAGTGGACATGTTTTACCAGTGGGGGGAAATGGATCGTCGATAGTTGCCGTCACTCTGTCACGGTCGAGATGACGCACCCTCCGTACAGAAAGGTGTCGAGAAAGTGAGTGAGTGAGTGAGTGTGTGTGTGTGTGTGTGTGTGTGTGTGTGTGTGTGTGTGCGTGCGTCCGTGAATTGGCAGTGTTTGGAGGTGGGCGTGCCCTGCATGTGGGAGGGGCATGCGTAACGCTGCTGGCATGGCATTTCGGGAGATGGGAGGGGGCAAACGAGGAAACGAGGAGCGGCGGCCAAAGACGGGACGGGGAGGGGCGCGGTGTGGGTGGCTTGCGCCTGTGCTCGGCGTTGTGGTTTGTGCAAAAGAGGAGGAGAAAAACAATGTGAGTTGCCAGGGAGGGGAGCGGTGTTGTGTTGTGGTTGTCGTGGTGTAGCCGCAGACGCGGCTGTCAGTGAACGTGGCGAGACGGACGGATGCGCGGAGGGGCGGGGGCGGCGCATTTCGCCGGTGCCGTGCCGTGCCGTGCCGTGCCGTGCCGTGCCGTGCCGTGCCGTGCCGTGCCGTGCCGTGCCTGAAAGCCGCGTGGTCGCTGTGTTGTTGGTGGCGTGGGGGCGAGGAGAGTACCGTACGGGTGTGCTCGTGCGCCGGAAATGGCACACTGCGCCCGCCCGTCTTGGAGGCTGATGGCTGTGGTGTGGAAATGGGGCGCGGTGATGTTGAAGCAGTTGAAGAACAGAAAAGAAACCAAGAAAACGGAAGGCGTGATGCGGCGGTGGTGGTGAGAGCGGGAAAAACAAAACAAAAAAAAACAACAAGAAAAAAGAAGGAAAAACAACAAGAAACAAAAAAGAAAACAAAAAGTCTATCAATATTAAAATGTAAATGGAAATGGAAATGGACCCAGGTATAACCTCCCTGCACAAATAGCAGAGAGTCCGATGATAATAAAAATGTGCCAGAATGTTAACTAACGTCCCTACAAAACAAACCCAACGATAATATTAATGAAAGAGTGAACCGTATGTAACATTGCAACAGACATAATGAAACCTGATAAATTGTATAAGGGCAGCAGCGTTGACCTTTGGCCCTGTATTCAGAATAGAAAGAGCCAAAGATCGTTACCCCAATGAAAAAGACACTGAAACACGTATGTAACATAGTAGCGATGGCGAGACATTGTAGCATCTGTGACCAGAGAGTTTGCGCTGGACTGCGCGAGTGTTGCGAGCGGTTCTCAGTCAGTCAGTCAGTCAGTCAGTAGTAGTCGTTGCGAGTCCGTAGCTCTGTGTAGTTGAGGGCTGTACTCTGTCAGTAGTCGTGCGGTTGTGTGATGTAGGCGGTCGGCAACACTGGTCAAGATGGTGAATAAGGTATACTGTTAATTAATATAATCATTAGATAATGAAAAAGTGTATTTATTGTAATTATTCTCCAACAAGTTGCCCAATAATAATTTTTATTTCAAAAGCATTTTTCAAACATTTAATTTTTTATTGAACTAAAGAGTTCGTTGCACTTCACACTTCATTCCACTTCTTTGAAGAAAAATGTCACTAAAATCACAAAAAAAGAGAATATTATTATTTGCAATGCAGTTCGTCCAAGCGCTGCGCAACAACCAGAGCAGAAATGTGACATCCATTTATTCGGAGGTAAGACTTTAATTCTGATTGTTTTGCACAGGGCCAAAGACCGATATTTCGGTTTAATTGAAGTTTCTTGTCACTGAACGGACGTTTTTAAATGTTGTGTGAAGACTTTATATTTGAGTCAGATTGCGAATTTCACATTTTTGTTGCCATTTTCAATACCTCTCATTGTGGGCGAGGTTACAATTAGCGCAATGTCCATTAGCATCCGTAAATAACATTGTCCATTATTTTAAATTTTGCTGGGAGGTTACAACACACACACACAAAAAAAAAAAACAAAAAATTGCATTTATATCCGCTCCTCAATTGTAGATACCCCTTACACAGCTGTGTGCAATGAATGAGTGCTGGCTGGTAATTAATTGCACTCCTTGGAGGGAAATGCCATAGGAAGTAGTCTTTAAAAAGTGAATGTTTTTCGTTAAGAGACAAAAGTTACTTTAGAAAAAAAGTAATAGTGGGGCTTTTGTTGTTGAACGAAATAAGTACAATGAACATACGTTATCAGATTTGCGCAATGCAGCGTCACACCACCTTTTGATTATAACACACAATATACTATACATCGTCCCGAACCGTGACCAGAGTCGCGAGACGAGCAGAGCACGCCGCCGACGCCCGCTCAGTACAACCGTCCACCCGCTACTACTGTCGACCGACTACTACCTCTCCCGACTCGCGCTACAATATATATAACAACTGTTCCTGGCGACCCGGTGCGTGCCACTACTGTCGTCTGGCGCGGTCCAAGCGCCGACTAGCAGCGATAAAGAACTCTCTGGTCAGACAGAGATGCTGTCATGCCTCGCCATCGCTCTGGTAATGAATACATACGTGTTGCAGCGTGCGTACCACCGGAACACGCAGTGGCGGAGCCAAAGACTGTGTTGTCGAGGTCGAGTGCGAGCGGGAAGAGAGGCAGCGTCGGCACGGAGATGCAAGCGAGCGCGAGACGCACGGGGGCTGCGGCGTGGCGCGTTTGCGGTCGGCGCCTTTGGTGGCAACGGCCGGGACAAGCAGCGGTGTATGGTGTGGTGCGGGGCGGACAGGGGCGGCGGTGGACGGGGAGGAGGCGGCGCGACGACGGCATGGGGGCGAAAACGGGACGGGGGACGGCGGATGTTGAGAGGCGTCACGCGCGGACAGGACACAGACACAGAGACACACAGATTGGAAAGGGAGGGTGCGCGGTAGTAGTTGGGAATGTGCGTACCGTGCGGGATGGGAGTGGGCGAGGAACACGGTCGTGGCCCCTGTGTTGGGTGCGTGTGATGACGTCGGTGTGTTGTGGGAAGGGAAGGTGCTGTGGCGGCGGCGCGTAATGGGCGTAGGCCGAAAAGAGAAAGGAACGTGGGCAGTGTGTTGGCAAGCGTCGGTTCGACTGCGACGTTGATGGGCAGGGCAGGGCAGGGCAAGGTTAATGGTGGTAGGAGTAGGCGTGTGGGCGCAAACAATCTGCCGCTGCAGGCGGTGCCGTAACCGCCATGGCGGGAAGGAGAGAGGGCCAAAGAAAGAAAGAAAGAAAGAAGAAAACAACAAAAAAAAAAAAAAAAAAGGAGGGGGGGGGGCGAAAGTGGAGAGGCGGTGGTGTGAGAAGGGCGGGGGCGGAAGGAAGGCAGGAAGGACAAGAGGCGAGGCGACGGCTTGCTTTGTGTATCGGTCGGTCTCTGGCTATGCTTCGTTTTCTGCAGCAGGGTCGGTGCGCGGCGTGGCTCGCGGCAGTGGGAACGCCTGGTGGCTGGACGGCCAGCAATGCGGTTGGATGGGCGGCCACAGCACCGCACCTGTGCCCGAGGAGGAGACGCTGGCGGCGGGCCCTGAGGTGAGGCCGGCTCGGCTGGGGCTGTGGATGTGTAGGTGTGCGCCGCTGCTGCAACAACGAGTAAAACGCGAGAAGAAGGGTTGGCGGTAGAGAGGAAAAAAAAAAAAAAAAAAAAAAAAGGTCGTGTTGTGTTGATGCGCAGGCAGACGCGTACAGAGGGACGAGCCCGGTCTGCAGCAGGGTGTGGCCGTGCCGAGTGCAGAGCAGCGGCGGCTCGGTTCGGTTCGGCCCGGCCCGGCCCGGCGGGCCGCGCTGTTGTCGCGGACGTGAGCGCCCCCTGGCGGGTGGCCGGAGGCGGCGCGGCGTGTTGGACGTGTGGCTGGTGGCAGTGCACAATTTGCGAGTGGCTGGCGGTGTGGTGTGGCGGTTGGCGCGTCGGGCGGCGGAGAGGTATGTGTTGCGGGCGCCCTTTGCTGCGCTGCGTCGTTGCGTGTGCCGTACAGGGCGGGCGCTTGTCGACTGTGTGGGCGGTGTGGCGAATTGGCGTGAAACGGCTGCCGAGAGGTGTGTGGTAGCGAGCCGGTCGGTGGTGTCAGTGCGAAGGGGAATGTGCGTGCGTGTTTGGCGGTTTCGGTGTGCTTTTTGCGGCGTGAGAGTGGGAATTAGTGGGGCCGGCTGTTGTGTTGGTTCCTTGTGTCTTGTGTCGCGTAGCTTGATGGCAACGTGGAAGGACGCCGGTTTCGTTTTCGTTTCGAGCCTTGCGTGTGGTTGTCGACGTTGACTGGTTGGCGTGTGCCGATGCACGTGCATGTGTGGGTCGCGAGTGCGTTTTTGGCTGGCTGTGTGTGTGTGTTTTGGGGGGGAAGGGGGAGGCGGTGGTGAAAGTGCAGTCGTCGGGTGGGGCTGGGGCTGTGCGTCGTGGCGGAAAGGTGGTAGGTTGCGGGAAGCGAGCCCGTCGTTGACGGTGTCGCGTGAGTTGTGAATCGAGTGGGGCGCGGGGCGCGGGGCGCGTGGCGCGGGACAGGAGCAGCGTGCCGCTGCGTCGTGGTCGTCAGCAGAGGCTGTGCGTGTGCTTGTCCTTTTTGTGGGCGGTTCGTGCGAGGCGTTTTTGTTTTGTGTTGCCCTAGTTGTTAGTTTATTTTGTTTGTGTTTGTTATTTTGAGACGACGACTGGTTGGTGGCGTGCGCGCGAAGTGGCGGTGTGCGCTTCCCGTGTCGTTTGTGTTGTTTTGTTTTTTTGTTTTTGTGTGTTTTTTTTTGTTTTTTTTTTGCACTGGGCCCCGGTGGGTGGGTGCGTGTGTGTCGATTGCCGGCTGGCGAAAGGTGCGCCATCGGCGGGGTGGGTCGCCGGCACAAGTAGAGGCGGCGGCGTTGTTGCTGTTGTTGTGTGGTGTTTGTTTTGTTCGGCTGTGTCGGCGAGCTGTGTTGCGGTGCGTGTGAATGGTGGTGCAAAAGTGCTGGCGTTGGGGCTGCGACTGCGACGGCGGCGAGCCGCGGGCGCGCCATTGATAGTGATGTTGTGAACAGCGGCTGTGTACGGTAGTGGTGTTGTTGTAGCACGACGTGCATCCGGGCCGGCGCGGAAAGCGCAGTTGCGGGCGGTTGCCCTTCGGTGCCAGCCATGTCGCGTGAGCGGCGGGTTGCTCTGGTGTCGACACGTGGTGCTCTGGGTTGTTGTGTGGTGCCCTTTGGCCGGTGGGGGTGGTTCGCGTGTGTCTCGTTCGCGCTCGGTGTCTGGTCGTGGTCGTGCTGCTCCCCCGTCTGTCGGCGGTTTCCGACGTCGTCTGTACGTTTTTGTTCGTTTGCGGCGTGCCTGCCGACGTCGTCCCGTCGCGACCTTTCAACCGAAAGTGTGGCGCCCGAAGGTGAACGAACGTAACCCTGACCTCGGCGCTTTACGCTGAGCCGAGCGAACCGAACCGAACCGAACCGAACCTGTGGTGTGGCGAGGTGAGCTCAGCCTGTGAGCCCCTAACGTCTACGTAAGGTAAGCTGTCCGGCTCACGCCTCACGTTTGAACGCTTTTTTAACCTACGTTTGACGCTTCTTAACCTAGCACTGACCCCTTAACCTAACGTGTAACCTAACCTAACCTAACCTAACCTAACCTAACCTCTGACGCCTGACGTGTTTGAATGCTTAACCTAAGTTTGACGCTTAACCTAACCCAAGTCCCCTTAACCTAACCCACGTCCACCTAACCTAACCTAACGTAGACGTGTAAACGTAATGTGTAACGCGTAACGTGTAAGGTCGGCTGTCGTGTGTGCTTGACGGCAGATTGGGTTGGTCTGTAGATTCGGATTGCGGTTTGCCTCGGTCGAGGGGTTGGGTCGGGTCGGAAGCGGCGAGGGGCGGCGGCGCCTGTTGCGCAGGCGGCGTCCGTTTGCGGCGGGCAATTGTTGAGAAACGGCTGTGAATGTTGGCGGGCGAGAGGAGGAGGACGGCGCGCGATGTGGCCCGACGGCTGCGGGCCGATCGGGAAACGGCGGGAGGGCGACGGAAGGCGATGGGGCGGCGGAGGCGCGTTTGCACGGCCGTCATCGCCGCACGCCTCGGCTTGTGTGGCTGTGGCGCCGGCCGCGCTGGCCGGGCTGCCGCGGCGACGGTGTGGGAGTTTTGCCGAAGGTTTGGCCATTGTGGCGGGTCGTCGGCTGGGGCTGTGGGGGCGGCATTTGGGCGGGGGCGGCGATTCTCGGCGGGCCGACCCAGGCTGTAGCGCGCGGTAGCTGCAGTTTGGCCGTGGTTTGCGGCGCTGCCGTGGCGACTGGTTGGCGACTGTGGTGTGGCTGTGTGTAGCCCCATCCTCGGTGGTTTGAAAGGCGCGGGCGGTTGTGGCGCAGGTTTGGGGCTGCTCCGCACAGGCTGTCGGACGTTGGGCGGTAGCAAGCGCGGGAGGCGCGGCGCGGCGGCGCGCAGAGTGGCGGCCGCTCTCTCGGCCGTCCGCGCCCGCCCGCGACACTGGCTGGGCCTTGTGATTCTCTGCTCTGCTGCTGTGCTGTGCTTGCGTGCCTGCCGTCCCGCTCGCTCTCGCTGTGTGTTACGCGCGTCGTCGAAATGGCAGATCAGGCGGCTACGAACGAGACTGCTGCGGCACCCGCCGCCACCGGCACGACGAAGAAGGCCAAGTCTGCGTCGTCTGCGAAGAAGCCGCGCGCCAAGCCTGCGCACCCGCGCACCTCTGAGATGGTGACGGCCGCCATCAAGAGTCTGAAGGAGCGCGGCGGGTCGTCGCTGCAGGCGATCAAGAAGTACATAGCCGCGCACTACAAGCTGGACGCGGAGAAGCTGGCGCCGTTTATCAAGAAGTACCTCAAGTCGGCCGTCGTGGCGGGCGAGCTGGTGCAGACGAAGGGGAAGGGCGCGTCCGGCTCGTTCAAGCTTGCCGGCGCCGGCGGCGGGGGGGCGGCCGAGGGCGGCAAGGCTCGTGCTGGCGGTGCCAAGAAGAAGCGCGCCGCTCCGGCCAGCAAGGAGAAGAAGGGCGCCCGTGCGGCCGGCGCAAAGAAGGCTGGTGGCGTGAAGGCGGCGACCGGTCGGAAGGCGGGCGCCGCCAAGAAGGCGTCTGCGGCGTCGGCCGCTCCCGCGGGTGCGAAGAAGGCGGCTGCGGCCAAGCCGGCCAAGGCCAAGTCGCCGTCGAAGGCGAAGAAGGCCGCCAAGGTTCCGACGAAGAAGCCGAAGGCGCCGCGCCCGAAGAAGGCGACGACGCCGTCTAAGGCGAAGGCTTCGCCCAAGAAGAAGAAGTAGAGTAGAGGAGAAAGAGATGGGAAAGGAAGGGTTTGGCGCTTGACTCCGTCGTCCCCACCCCCCGTCGTCGTCTAGTGGCGCGCAAGAGACGCGCGGCCCAAAACGGCCCTTCTCAGGGCCATCAAAGCACGTCGGGGAAGGTTTTGATTGTCGTGTTGCGTTTGGTGTGGGTGTCTGTCTGTATGCCCGTGGGGATGCTGTTTGCGTGCCGTGGTGGTTGGATTGCGGGGGTCGGTGGCGGGTGTGGGCGGCGGTAGCGGTAAGCGGTGTTGTTGTTGTCGTGGTTGATTGTCGCCGTGTTTGTGGCGGCGGCCGACGGTTGGTTTTCTGTCACGTTGTTTTGTTTGAATACGTTGGTTGGCTTGCCTGCGTTCGTTCTTCTCGGATGTCTGTCTTGTCGAGTCGAGTCGTGTCTGGTCTTTGTTTTGTTTTGTTCCTTTGTGTGTGTTATGTTTTGCAACGGGGGGCACGTTGAGATGTGGAAGGAGTCGGCGGGGATTTCGGTGGCGTGTAGAGCGAGCGAGCGCGCCTGCCTGGCCGTTGGCCGTCGGAGTGGAGTGCGGGTTTTTTTGTTTTCGAAACGAAAGCGGCGGCCGGCCAGCCACCCGTGCGGTGTGACGTCGGCCGTTGGGTATTGTGCGCTTTGAGCGCCGGGGAGGGATGATGTGTGATTGTTGCGCGCTGCTAGCAGGCAGGCAGAGTGAGCGGGTGTGGCGGACGGACGGGAAGTGGTGGTTTTTGTTTTGGGTTGCGGGGCGAGAGGCAGGCGACCGACAAAGTTTGCTCGCGACGGAGAGATGTTAGTGGCCCTGAAAAGGGCCGTTTTTGTTTGTGCGGTGCGGTGCCGCGGCGCGTTTAGGCGCGCTCGGCCGCGGATGCGGCGCGCAGAGCTGGATGTCCTTGGGCATGATGGTGACGCGCTTGGCGTGGATTGCGCACAGGTTGGTGTCTTCGAAGAGGCCGACGAGGTAGGCCTCGCTGGCCTCCTGCAGGGCCATGACTGCGGAGCTCTGGAAGCGCAGGTCGGTCTTGAAGTCCTGGGCGATCTCGCGCACTAGGCGCTGGAATGGCAGCTTGCGGATGAGCAGCTCTGTGCTCTTCTGGTAGCGCCTGATTTCTCGCAGGGCGACGGTGCCCGGCCTGTAGCGGTGGGGCTTCTTGACGCCTCCGGTGGCGGGCGCGCTCTTCCTCGCCGCCTTGGTGGCGAGCTGTTTGCGCGGCGCCTTTCCGCCGGTGGACTTGCGGGCCGTTTGCTTTGTGCGGGCCATGGCGGTAGCGGTAGCGGTAGCGGTAGCGGAGCGGCGTGCGTGGAGGTTAGGTGCGGCGCGGCGTCCGGTGCTGCCTTGACAACGGGCCCGCGCGCCTCCGTGCTGCGCTTATATGCCCTCGGTTGCGCGTGGTGGGGGGAGGGCGGGCCAGAGTCTATATAGGGGGGGCGGCGGGCGCGCTGGGCGCAGACCGTAGCCGACTCGCCAGCCGCTGCAGCTGCTGTTTGTGCACGTTTTGCTTTGCCCGAGGAAGGAAGGATGACAGGCCGCGGCAAGGGAGGAAAGGGGGCTCGGCAAGGGTGGCGCCAAGCGGCACCGCAAGGTGTTGCGCGACAACATCCAGGGCATCACGAAGCCCGCCATCCGCCCGCCTGGCTCGCAGGGGCGGCGTGAAGCGCATCTCTGGTCTGATCTACGAGGAGACCCGCGGGGTGCTGAAGGTGTTCCTGGAGAACGTGATCCGCGACGCGGTGACGTACACTGAGCACGCCAAGCGCAAGACTGTGACGGCCATGGACGTGGTGTACGCCCTGAAGAGGCAGGGGCGCACCTGTACGGTTTCGGCGGTTAGGCTGCGTCGCAGCGGGCGCTGGCCTTCCCGCGGCCGTGCTTGTGGGTGGGAGAGACTAGAAAACGGCCCTTTTCAGGGCCACCACACTGTTCGGAAGTTGAAAAGTGCGAAAGAGTCTGTGTTGTTGCTGCGTGTGTGCGCTGTGTTGTTTGTTTGTTTGTTTCTTTCTTTCTTTCCGTTTGAGCGACGTGATGTGACTGGGAGGGGAGAAGGAAAGGAAACGTGTCATGTGGCTGGCTGTGTGTGGAGCTGCTTCGGTTTGTGTGTCTTTGTATCGATCGCGACGGAGATGGCGGGCTGTGTGTTGTTGTGCGAGAGGCGGTGATTATTTGCTTGCGTGGTTTGGCTCTGTGTGTTTGTTTGCGGCGGCGTTGGGGTTTCCGAGGCAAGGCGTGTGGGCATAGGCGGCCGGATCAGCTGTTTCGTTCGTGTCGACGGCCGTTGCGCGCGGGAGTGGAGGGGCGGTGTGTCGACACGCCTCCCTTTAACAACAATGGTCATTATTGCTGCGTTGTCGGTTTGGAAGGCGACTGCGACCGTGCAAAATGTGTGTGTGTGTGTGTGTGTGTGTGTGTGTGTGTGTGTTTGGGCCACACGGGCTGTGTGGACGACAAGATGGCGGACGTGCGCCGGCGGCGGCTGTGCTGTGACAGTGCAAAGTTAAAACAAAACAAGGTGCGGCGAGGACGACTGAAATTTTGCTTTGGACGTAGGTTTGTGTGGTGGCCCTGAAAAGGGCCGATTGTTGTGGGCCGAGCCGGCAAAGCGCGTTGCGTGCAGGGGAGCACGCGGCGCTGCGATTGCCTGGCCTCCTTTAGGCCTTCTTCTCGGTCTTCTTTGGCAGCAGGACGGCCTGGATGTTGGGCAGGACACCACCCTGTGCGATGGTGACGCCCGACAGGAGCTTGTTGAGCTCCTCGTCGTTGCGGATGGCAAGCTGCAGGTGGCGCGGGATGATGCGCGTCTTCTTGTTGTCGCGGGCCGCGTTTCCGGCCAGCTCGAGCACCTCAGCCGCGAGGTACTCCATGACGGCGGCGAGGTAGACGGGCGCCCCGCGCCGACGCGCTCTGCGTAGTTTCCCTTGCGCAGGAGGCGGTGGATTCTGCCGACCGGGAACTGGAGCCCAGCCCTGCTTGAGCGGGACTTTGACTTGCCCTTGACTTTGCCTCCCTTTCCGCGTCCGGACATGGCGATGGGCTAGCGACGGTGCACACGAAACGGAACGAAAACGACCGGTGCGAGCGGCAGCGAGTCGAGCAGCGGAGTGCGTGCCGGCGCAGCCGGGGTGGGGGTGCTTTATGGGCTCGGGTGCGGCGGCCGGTTGCGCGCGCGCCCCATGGTCGGCGGCCGCAACAGGGCGAGCTGGTAAAGGTGCGGCGGCGGCTGGCGGGCGGGTGCCACTGTGTGGGGAGACGCTGACTAGAGCGGAGCGCTTGCTACTGGTGTTGCTGGCTGCCGTACGTTGGTTCGAGATGCCGCCCAGACTAGCGGGAAGGCCGCCAAGAAGGCTGGCAAGGCGCAGAAGAACATTTCGAAGGGCGACAAGAAGAAGAAGCGCAAGAGGAAGGAGAGCTATAGCCTCTACATCTACAAGGTGCTGAAGCAGGTGCACCCTGACACGGGCATCTCGTCGAAGGCGATGAGCATCATGAACAGCTTCGTGAACGACATTTTCGAGCGCATTGCGGCCGAGGCTTCTCGCCTGGCGCACTACAACAAGCGCTCGACCATCACGTCCCGCGAGATCCAGACCGCTGTGCGGCTGTTGCTGCCTGGCGAGCTGGCCAAGCACGCCGTGAGCGAGGGCACGAAGGCGGTGACCAAGTACACGAGCTCCAAGTAAGGAGGTGGCTCTGGAATGGAAGGAAGGATGGAGAAGGCTCCTCCGTTGCGAGAGCGGCAAAACGGCCCTTTTCAGGGCCACCAACTTGCCTTTTGCGGGAAGGGCGGAATTGTTGTTGTTTGTGTGGACGGCTGTGATGTGTGTGTGTGCATTTTGATTGTGGGTGGGGGGGCGCGTCAAAGCGTGTTGCGCGGGGTACGGCCACGAGGTTGGTCGCCGTGGCGTGGAATGGTGGCACGCCTCGTTGGCGTGGTTTTTGACCCATTGGTGTTGTTGGTGTGTGTGTGTGTGTGAGACCCGTCTGCGAGGGGGGGACAGTGTGATCGGCGACTTTTGTGTCACCGTAACGACGGCCGTTTGCGGGTTTGTTTTTTTGCACATCATACATGGCGAGGGTGAAATGTGAAATGTTTTTGTTTGGTTTTTTTTGCCGCCCACTATTCCCTTTGCTGTACGCCGAGTTTGACAATGGTGCGACGTAACTGCAGCGTGGAGGTGTGTGAGTGACGTTGAAATGAACGTGCCATTAAGACGCATTGTTGTTGTATTGTACTGTACGTGTACGGCGACACGCACGATGATGTACCATTCGACTCTGATGTTTGATAGCCGTGTCTGACTGATTGCGTACGACGCACGCACACCGATGTCGTCATTCAAGATGCACGCTAGACGACGACGGCGGCGGCGGCGGTCGTTTGTTTGGCGAATGTCTGTACACGTGTTTGTCTGTGTCCATCCGGTATGTATTTGTTTGTTTGAAAGTGTTTTGTGTGTCGGTGACGTGGTCCGATCCGTCGCCCCCTGAGTAACTGTCGATCGGCGCGATAGACCGGCGTCACGCAACTGAACCGAAGTCTTGGGCACACCCGTCATACTGTTGTACACCGTCGCGCTGAGAACGGTAACGAAAGGTTGACTTTGATCGGTCGAATGTCTGGGCAGAACGTGAGGAATGAGGCGAGAGTGCAAGGAGGGGGGGGGGCAAAAGAGAGAGGAAGGGAAAAAGGGGAGAAACGCATTCGTAGAGCAACGGAACGTTCCCGTGTCGGAGGCGTATTGGAGCCGCACTGAAATGCGTTTAACGGCGGCGCGGCTGCAAGTGTCTGCCGTGGTGAACGTTACCTTTGACGGCTGCATTGGGCTTTGCCTTTGCTTTTGCTTTTGCTTTCGCTTTCGCGTTCGCTTTCGCTTTCCCGGATGTACGTAACGTTTGTTGATATGGTTCTGAGGAAGAGTGTATGACAGTGCCGTGCCGTCCATGTTCGTGTGCCCTCCCATTGTGTGTATGCTATTGTCTGTGTACTTGAATGATGTATGTAGGTGTTAGTGGACATGTTTTACCAGTGGGGGGAAATGGATCGTCGATAGTTGCCGTCACTCTGTCACGGTCGAGATGACGCACCCTCCGTACAGAAAGGTGTCGAGAAAGTGAGTGAGTGTGTGCGTCCGTGAATTGGCAGTGTTTGGAGGTGGGCGTGCCCTGGATGTGGCCCGGAAAAGGCTGTTCGTTAGGCGGTAGTGTTGTGTGGACAGGGGAGGGGCATGCGTAACGCTGCTGGCATGGCATTTCGGGAGATGGGAGGGGGCAAACGAGGAAACGAGGAGCGGCGGCCAAAGACGGGACGGGGAGGGGCGCGGTGTGGGTGGCTTGCGCCTGTGCTCGGCGTTGTGGTTTGTGCAAAAGAGGAGGAGAAAAACAATGTGAGTTGCCAGGGAGGGGAGCGGTGTTGTGTTGTGGTTGTCGTGGTGTAGCCGCAGACGCGGCTGTCAGTGAACGTGGCGAGACGGACGGATGCGCGGAGGGGCGGGGGCGGCGCATTTCGCCGGTGCCGTGCCGTGCCGTGCCGTGCCGTGCCGTGCCGTGCCGTGCCATGCCTGAAAGCCGCGTGGTCGCTGTGTTGTTGGTGGCGTGGGGGCGAGGAGAGTACCGTACGGGTGTGCTTGTGCGCCGGAAATGGCACACTGCGCCCGCCCGTCTTGGAGGCTGATGGCTGTGGTGTGGAAATGGGGCGCGGTGATGTTGAAGCAGTTGAAGAACAGAAAAGAAACCAAGAAAACGGAAGGCGTGATGCGGCGGTGGTGGTGAGAGCGGGAAAAACAAAACAAAAAAAAAAAAAACAACAAAAAAAAAGAAGGAAAAACAACAAGAAACAAAAAAGAAAACAAAAAGTCTATCAATATTAAAATGTAAATGGAAATGGAAATGGACCCAGGTATAACCTCCCTGCACAAATAGCAGAGAGTCCGATGATAATAAAAATGTGCCAGAATGTTAACGTCCCTACAAAACAAACCCAACGGTAATATTAATGAAAGAGTGAACCGTATGTAACATTGCAACAGACATAATGAAACCTGATAAATTGTATAAGGGCAGCAGCGTTGACCTTTGGCCCTGTATTCAGAATAAAAAGAGCCAAAGATCGTTACCCCAATGAAAAAGACACTGAAACACGTATGTAACATAGTAGCGATGGCGAGACGTTGTAGCATCTGTGACCAGAGAGTTTGCGCTGGACTGCGCGAGTGTTGCGAGCGGTTCTCAGTCAGTCAGTCTGTCTGTCAGTAGTCGTTGCGAGTCCGTAGCTCTGTGTAGTTGAGGGCTGTACTCTGTCAGTAGTCGTCGCGTGCAGTACGCTAATAGTCGTCATGCAGAGCGGTCGGTCAGTAGTAGCAGCCGAGTGCGGTTGTGTGATGTAGGTGGTCGGCAACACTGGTCAAGATGGTGAATAAGGTATACTGTTAATTAATATAATCATTAGATAATGAAAAAGTGTAATTATTCTCCAACAAGTTCCCCAATAATAATTTTTATTTCAAAAGCATTTTTCAAACATTTAATTTGTTATTGAACTAAAGAGTTCGTTGCACTTCACATTTCATTCCACTGCTTTGAAGAAAAATGTCACTAAAATCACAAAAAAAGAGAATATTATTATTTGCAAATGCAGTTCCTCCAAGCGCTGCGCAACAACCAGAGCAGAAATGTGACATCCATTTATTCGGAGGTAAGACTTTAATTCTGATTGTTTTGCACAGGGCCAAAGACCGATATTTCGGTTTAATTGAAGTTTCTTGTCACTGAACGGACGTTTGTAAATGTTGTGTGAAGACTTTATATTTGAGTCAGATTGCGAATTTCACATTTTTGTTGCCATTTTCAATACCTCTCATTGTGGGCGAGGTTACAATTAGCGCAATGTCCATTAGCATCCGTAAATAACATTGTCCATTATTTTAAATTTTGCTGGGAGGTTACAACACACACACACAAAAAAAAAAAAAAACAAAAAATTGCATTTATATCCGCTCCTCAATTGTAGATACCCCTTACACAGCTGTGTGCAATGAATGAGTGCTGGCTGGTAATTAATTGCACTCCTTGGAGGGAAATGCCATAGGAAGTAGTCTTTAAAAAGTGAATGTTTTTCGTTAAGAGACAAAAGTTACTTTAGAAAAAAAGTAATAGTGGGGCTTTTGTTGTTGAACAAAAGAAGTACAATGAACATACGTTATCAGATTTGCGCAATGCAGCGTCACACCACCTTTTGATTATAACACAATATACTATACATCGTCCCGAACCGTGACCAGAGTCGCGAGACGAGCAGAGCACGCCGCCGACGCCCGCTCAGTACAACCGTCGACCCGCTACTACTGTCGACCGACTACTACCTCTCCCGACTCGCGCTACAATATATATAACAACTGTTCCTGGCGACCCGGTGCGTGCCACTACTGTCGTCTGGCGCGGTCCAAGCGCCGACTAGCAGCGATAAAGAACTCTCTGGTCAGACAGAGATGCTGTCATGCCTCGCCATCGCTCTGGTAATGAATACATACGTGTTGCAGCGTGCGTACCACCGGAACACGCAGTGGCGGAGCCAAAGACTGTGTTGTCGAGGTCGAGTGCGAGTGGGAAGAGAGGCAGCGTCGGCACGGAGATGCAAGCGAGCGCGAGACGCACGGGGGCTGCGGCGTGGCGCGTTTGCGGTCGGCGCCTTTGGTGGCAACGGCCGGGACAAGCAGCGGTGTATGGTGTGGTGCGGGGCGGACAGGGGCGGCGGTGGACGGGGAGGAGGCGGCGCGACGACGGCATGGGGGCGAAAACGGGACGGGGGACGGCGGATGTTGAGAGGCGTCACGCGCGGACAGGACACAGACACAGAGACACACAGATTGGAAAGGGAGGGTGCGCGGTAGTAGTTGGGAATGTGCGTACCGTGCGGGATGGGAGTGGGCGAGGAACACGGTCGTGGCCCCTGTTTTGGGTGCGTGTGATGACGTCGGTGTGTTGTGGGAAGGGAAGGTGCTGTGGCGGCGGCGCGTAATGGGCGTAGGCCGAAAAGAGAAAGGAACGTGGGCAGTGTGTTGGCACGCGTCGGTTCGACTGCGACGTTGATGGGCAGGGCAGGGCAAGGTTAATGGTGGTAGGAGTAGGCGTGTGGGCGCAAAAAATCTGCCGCTGCAGGCGGTGCCGTAACCGCCATGGCGGGAAGGAGAGAAAGAAAGAAAGAAAGAAACAAAAAAAAAAAAAAAGAAAAGGAGGGGGGGGTGGGCGAAAGTGGAGAGGCGGTGGTGTGAGAAGGGCGGGGGCGGAAGGAAGGCAGGAAGGACAAGAGGCGAGGCGACGGCTTGCTTTGTGTATCGGTCGGTCTCTGGCTATGCTTCGTTTTCTGCAGCAGGGTCGGTGCGCGGCGTGGCTCGCGGCAGTGGGAACGCCTGGTGGCTGGACGGCCAGCAATGCGGTTGGATGGGCGGCCACAGCACCGCACCTGTGCCCGAGGAGGAGACGCTGGCGGCGGGCCCTGAGGTGAGGCCGGCTCGGCTGGGGCTGTGGATGTGTAGGTGTGCGCCGCTGCTGCAACAACGAGTAAAACGCGAGAAGGAGGGATGGCGGTAGAGAGAGAAAAAAAAAAAAGGTCGTGTTGTGTTGATGCGCAGGCAGACGCGTACAGAGGGACGAGCCCGGTCTGCAGCAGGGTGTGGCCGTGCCGAGTGCAGAGCAGCGGCGGCTCGGTTCGGTTCGGCCCGGCCCGGCGGGCCGCGCTGTTGTCGCGGACGTGAGCGCCCCCTGGCGGGTGGCCGGAGGCGGCGCGGCGTGTTGGACGTGTGGCTGGTGGCAGTGCACAATTTGCGAGTGGCTGGCGGTGTGGTGTGGCGGTTGGCGCGTCGGGCGGCGGAGAGGTATGTGTTGCGGGCGCCCTTTGCTGCGCTGCGTCGTTGCGTGTGCCGTACAGGGCGGGCGCTTGTCGACTGTGTGGGCGGTGTGGCGAATTGGCGTGAAACGGCTGCCGAGAGGTGTGTGGTAGCGAGCCGGTCGGTGGTGTCGGTGCGAAGGGGAATGTGCGTGCGTTTGGCGGTTTCGGTGTGCTTTTTGCGGCGTGAGAGTGGGAATTAGTGGGGCCGGCTGTTGTGTTGGTTCCTTGTGTCTTGTGTCGCGTAGCTTGATGGCAACGTGGAAGGACGCCGGTTTCGTTTCGAGCCTTGCGTGTGGTTGTCGACGTTGACTGGTTGGCGTGTGCCGATGCACGTGCATGTGTGGGTCGCGAGTGCGTTTTTGGCTGGCTGTGTGTGTGTGTGTGTGTGTTGTTTTGGGGGGGAAGGGGGAGGCGGTGGTGAAAGTGCAGTCGTTGCCACGGGCGTCGTCGGGTGGGGCTGGGGCTGTGCGTCGTGGCGGAAAGGTGGTAGGTTGCGGGAAGCGAGCCCGTCGTTGACGGTGTCGCGTGAGTTGTGAATCGAGTGGGGCGCGGGGCGCGGGACAGGAGCAGCGTGCCGCTGCGTCGTGGTCGTCAGCAGAGGCTGTGCGTGTGCTTGTCCTTTTTGTGGGCGGTTCGTGCGAGGCGTTTTTGTTTTGTGTTGCCCTAGTTGTTAGTTTATTGTGTTTGTGTTTGTTATTTTGAGACGACGACTGGTTGGTGGCGTGCGCGCGAAGTGGCGGTGTGCGCTTCCCGTGTCGTTTGATTTTTTTGTTTTTGTGTGTTTTTTTTTGTTTTTTGCACTGGGCCCCGGTGGGTGGGTGCGTGTGTGTCGATTGCCGGCTGGCGAAAGGTGCGCCATCGGCGGGGTGGGTCGCCGGCACAAGTAGAGGCGGCGGCGTTGTTGCTGTTGTTGTGTGGTGTTTGTTTTGTTCGGCTGTGTCGGCGAGCTGTGTTGCGGTGCGTGTGAATGGTGGTGCAAAAGTGCTGGCGTTGGGGCTGCGACTGCGACGGCGGCGAGCCGCGGGCGCGCCATTGATAGTGATGTTGTGAACAGCGGCTGTGTACGGTAGTGGTGTTGTTGTAGCACGACGTGCATCCGGGCCGGCGCGGAAAGCGCAGTTGCGGGCGGTTGCCCTTCGGTGCCAGCCATGTCGCGTGAGCGGCGGGTTGCTCTGGTGTCGACACGTGGTGCTCTGGGTTGTTGTGTGGTGCCCTTTGGCCGGTGGGGGTGGTTCGCGTGTGTCTCGTTCGCGCTCGGTGTCTGGTCGTGGTCGTGCTGCTCCCCCGTCTGTCGGCGGTTTCCGACGTCGTCTGTACGTTTTTTTTGTTCGTTTGCGGCGTGCCTGCCGACGTCCGTCCCGTCGCGACCTTTCAACCGAAAGTGTGGCGCCCGAAGGTGAACGAACGTAACCCTGACCTCGGCGCTTTACGCTGAGCCGAGCGAACCGAACCGAACCGAACCTAACCTGTGGTGTGGCGAGGTGAGCTCAGCCTGTGAGCCCCTAACGTCTACGTAAGGTAAGCTGTCCGGCTCACGCCTCACGTTTGAACGCTTTTCTAACCTACGTTTGACGCTTCTTAACCTAGCACCGACCCCTTAACCTAACGTGTAACCTAACCTAACCTAACCTCTGACGCCTGACGTGTTTGAATGCTTAACCTAAGTTTGACGCTTAACCTAACCCAAGTCCCCTTAACCTAACCCACGTCCACCTAACCTAACCTAACGTAGACGTGTAAACGTAATGTGTAACGCGTAACGTGTAAGGTCGGCTGTCGTGTGTGCTTGACGGCAGATTGGGTTGGTCTGTAGATTCGGATTGCGGTTTGCCTCGGTCGAGGGGTTGGGTCGGAAGCGGCGAGGGGCGGCGGCGCCTGTTGCGCAGGCGGCGTCCGTTTGCGGCGGGCAATTGTTGAGAAACGGCTGTGAATGTTGGCGGGCGAGAGGAGGAGGACGGCGCGCGATGTGGCCCGACGGCTGCGGGCCGATCGGGAAACGGCGGGAGGGCGACGGAAGGCGATGGGGCGGCGGAGGCGCGTTTGCACGGCCGTCATCGCCGCACGCCTCGGCTTGTGTGGCTGTGGCGCCGGCCGCGCTGGCCGGGCTGCCGCGGCGACGGTGTGGGAGTTTTGCCGAAGGTTTGGCCATTGTGGCGGGTCGTCGGCTGGGGCTGTGGGGGCGGCATTTGGGCGGGGGCGGCGATTCTCGGCGGGCCGACCCAGGCTGTAGCGCGCGGTAGCTGCAGTTTGGCCGTGGTTTGCGGCGCTGCCGTGGCGACTGGTTGGCGACTGTGGTGTGGCTGTGTGTAGCCCCATCCTCGGTGGTTTGAAAGGCGCGGGCGGTTGTGGCGCAGGTTTGGGGCTGCTCCGCACAGGCTGTCGGACGTTGGGCGGTAGCAAGCGCGGGAGGCGCGGCGCGGCGGCGCGCAGAGTGGCGGCCGCTCTCTCGGCCGTCCGCGCCCGCCCGCGACACTGGCTGGGCCTTGTGATTCTCTGCTCTGCTGCTGTGCTGTGCTTGCGTGCCTGCCGTCCCGCTCGCTCTCGCTGTGTGTTACGCGCGTCGTCGAAATGGCAGATCAGGCGGCTACGAACGAGACTGCTGCGGCACCCGCCGCCACCGGCACTACGAAGAAGGCCAAGTCTGCGTCGTCTGCGAAGAAGCCGCGCGCCAAGCCTGCGCACCCGCGCACCTCTGAGATGGTGACGGCCGCCATCAAGAGTCTGAAGGAGCGCGGCGGGTCGTCGCTGCAGGCGATCAAGAAGTACATAGCCGCGCACTACAAGCTGGACGCGGAGAAGCTGGCGCCGTTTATCAAGAAGTACCTCAAGTCGGCCGTCGTGGCGGGCGAGCTGGTGCAGACGAAGGGGAAGGGCGCGTCCGGCTCGTTCAAGCTTGCCGGCGCCGGCGGCGGGGGGGCGGCCGAGGGCGGCAAGGCTCGTGCTGGCGGTGCCAAGAAGAAGCGCGCCGCTCCGGCCAGCAAGGAGAAGAAGGGCGCCCGTGCGGCCGGCGCAAAGAAGGCTGGTGGCGTGAAGGCGGCGACCGGTCGGAAGGCGGGCGCCGCCAAGAAGGCGTCTGCGGCGTCGGCCGCTCCCGCGGGTGCGAAGAAGGCGGCTGCGGCCAAGCCGGCCAAGGCCAAGTCGCCGTCGAAGGCGAAGAAGGCCGCCAAGGTTCCGACGAAGAAGCCGAAGGCGCCGCGCCCGAAGAAGGCGACGACGCCGTCTAAGGCGAAGGCTTCGCCCAAGAAGAAGAAGTAGAGTAGAGGAGAAAGAGATGGGAATGGAAGGGTTTGGCGCTTGACTCCGTCGTCCCCACCCCCCGTCGTCGTCTAGTGGCGCGCAAGAGACGCGCGGCCCAAAACGGCCCTTCTCAGGGCCATCAAAGCACGTCGGGGAAGGTTTTGATTGTCGTGTTGCGTTTGGTGTGGGTGTCTGTCTGGCGTTTCTGTATGCCCGTGGGGATGCTGTTTGCGTGCCGTGGTGGTTGGATTGCGGGGGTCGGTGGCGGGTGTGGGCGGCGGTAGCGGTAAGCGGTGTTGTTGTTGTCGTGGTTGATTGTCGCCGTGTTTGTGGCGGCGGCCGACGGTTGGTTTTCTGTCGCGTTGTTTTGTTTGAATACGTTGGTTGGCTTGCCTGCGTTCGTTCTTCTCGGATGTCTGTCTTGTCGAGTCGTGTCTGGTCTTTGTTTTGTTTTGTTCCTTTGTGTGTGTGTGTGTGTGTGATGTTTTGCAACGGGGGGCACGTTGAGATGCGGAAGGAGTCGGCGGGGATTTCGGTGGCGTGTAGAGCGAGCGAGCGCGCCTGCCTGGCCGTTGGCCGTCGGAGTGGAGTGCGGGTTTTTTTTGTTTTCGAAACGAAAGCGGCGGCCGGCCAGCCACCCGTGCGGTGTGACGTCGGCCGTTGGGTATTGTGCGCTTTGAGCGCCGGGGAGGGATGATGTGTGATTGTTGCGCGCTGCTAGCAGGCAGGCAGAGTGAGCGGGTGTGGCGGACGGACGGGAAGTGGTGGTTTTTTGTTTTGTTTTTGGGTTGCGGGGCGAGAGGCAGGCGACCGACAAAGTTTGCTCGCGACGGAGAGATGTTAGTGGCCCTGAAAAGGGCCGTTTTTGTTTGTGCGGTGCGGTGCCGCGGCGCGGTTTAGGCGCGCTCGCCGCGGATGCGGCGCGCGAGCTGGATGTCCTTGGGCATGATGGTGACGCGCTTGGCGTGGATTGCGCACAGGTTGGTGTCTTCGAAGAGGCCGACGAGGTAGGCCTCGCTGGCCTCCTGCAGGGCCATGACTGCGGAGCTCTGGAAGCGCAGGTCGGTCTTGAAGTCCTGGGCGATCTCGCGCACTAGGC
This sequence comes from Schistocerca serialis cubense, assembly GCF_023864345.2. NCBI lineage: Eukaryota > Metazoa > Arthropoda > Insecta > Orthoptera > Acrididae > Schistocerca > Schistocerca serialis. Next base: position 77,467 of record NW_026047337.1, read on the forward strand.
GCTGGAATGGCAGCTTGCGGATGAGCAGCTCTGTGCTCTTCTGGTAGCGCCTGATTTCTCGCAGGGCGACGGTGCCCGGCCTGTAGCGGTGGGGCTTCTTGACGCCTCCGGTGGCGGGCGCGCTCTTCCTCGCCGCCTTGGTGGCGAGCTGTTTGCGCGGCGCCTTTCCGCCGGTGGACTTGCGGGCCGTTTGCTTTGTGCGGGCCATGGCGGTAGCGGTAGCGGTAGCGGAGCGGCGTGCGTGGAGGTTAGGTGCGGCGCGGCGTCCGGTGCTGCCTTGACAACGGGCCCGCGCGCCTCCGTGCTGCGCTTATATGCCCTCGGTTGCGCGTGGTGGGGGGAGGGCGGGCCAGAGTCTATATAGGGGGGCGGCGGGCGCGCTGGGCGCAGACCGTAGCCGACTCGCCAGCCGCTGCAGCTGCTGTTTGTGCACGTTTTGCTTTGCCCGAGGAAGGAAGGATGACAGGCCGCGGCAAGGGAGGAAAGGGGCTCGGCAAGGGTGGCGCCAAGCGGCACCGCAAGGTGTTGCGCGACAACATCCAGGGCATCACGAAGCCCGCCATCCGCCGCCTGGCTCGCAGGGGCGGCGTGAAGCGCATCTCTGGTCTGATCTACGAGGAGACCCGCGGGGTGCTGAAGGTGTTCCTGGAGAACGTGATCCGCGACGCGGTGACGTACACTGAGCACGCCAAGCGCAAGACTGTGACGGCCATGGACGTGGTGTACGCCCTGAAGAGGCAGGGGCGCACCCTGTACGGTTTCGGCGGTTAGGCTGCGTCGCAGCGGGCGCTGGCCTTCCCGCGGCCGTGCTTGTGGGTGGGAGAGACTAGAAAACGGCCCTTTTCAGGGCCACCACACTGTTCGGAAGTTGAAAAGTGCGAAAGAGTCTGTGTTGTTGTTGCTGCGTGTGTGCGCTGTGTTGTTTGTTTGTTTGTTTCTTTCTTTCTTTCTTTCCGTTTGAGCGACGTGATGTGACTGGGAGGGGAGAAGGAAAGGAAACGTGTCATGTGGCTGGCTGTGTGTGGAGCTGCTTCGTTTGTGTGTCTTTGTATCGATCGCGACGGAGATGGCGGGCTGTGTGTTGTTGTGCGAGAGGCGGTGATTATTTGCTTGCGTGGTTTGTCTCTGTGTGTTTGTTTGCGGCGGCGTTGGGGTTTCCGAGGCAAGGCGTGTGGGCATAGGCGGCCGGATCAGCTGTTTCGTTCGTGTCGACGGCCGTTGCGCGCGGGAGTGGAGGGCGGTGTGTCGACACGCCTCCCTTTAACAATGGTCATTATTGCTGCCGTTGTCGGTTTGGAAGGCGACTGCGACCGTGCAAAATGTGTGTGTGTTGGGCCACACGGGCTGTGTGGACGACAAGATGGCGGACGTGCGCCGGCGGCGGCTGTGCTGTGACAGTGCAAAGTTAAAACAAAACAAGGTGCGGCGAGGACGACTGAAATTTTGCTTTGGACGTAGGTGTGTGTGGTGGCCCTGAAAAGGGCCGATTGTTGTGGGCCGAGCCGAGCCGGCAAAGCGCGTTGCGTGCAGGGGAGCACGCGGCGCTGCGATTGCCTGGCCTCCTTTAGGCCTTCTTCTCGGTCTTCTTTGGCAGCAGGACGGCCTGGATGTTGGGCAGGACACCACCCTGTGCGATGGTGACGCCCGACAGGAGCTTGTTGAGCTCCTCGTCGTTGCGGATGGCAAGCTGCAGGTGGCGCGGGATGATGCGCGTCTTCTTGTTGTCGCGGGCCGCGTTTCCGGCCAGCTCGAGCACCTCAGCCGCGAGGTACTCCATGACGGCGGCGAGGTAGACGGGCGCCCCGGCGCCGACGCGCTCTGCGTAGTTTCCCTTGCGCAGGAGGCGGTGGATTCTGCCGACCGGGAACTGGAGCCCAGCCCTGCTTGAGCGGGACTTTGACTTGCCCTTGACTTTGCCTCCCTTTCCGCGTCCGGACATGGCGATGGGCTAGCGACGGTGCACACGAAACGGAAACGAAAACGACCGGTGCGAGCGGCAGCGAGTCGAGCAGCGGAGTGCGTGCCGGCGCAGCCGGGGTGGGGGTGCTTTATGGGCTCGGGTGCGGCGGCCGGTTGCGCGCGCGCCCCATTGGTCGGCGGCCGCAACAGGGCGAGCTGGTAAAGGTGCGGCGGCGGCTGGCGGCGGGTGCCACTGTGTGGGGAGACGCTGACTAGAGCGGAGCGCTTGCTACTGGTGTTGCTGCTGCCGTACGTTGGTTCGAGATGCCGCCAAGACTAGCGGGAAGGCCGCCAAGAAGGCTGGCAAGGCGCAGAAGAACATTTCGAAGGGCGACAAGAAGAAGAAGCGCAAGAGGAAGGAGAGCTATGCCATCTACATCTACAAGGTGCTGAAGCAGGTGCACCCTGACACGGGCATCTCGTCGAAGGCGATGAGCATCATGAACAGCTTCGTGAACGACATTTTCGAGCGCATTGCGGCCGAGGCTTCTCGCCTGGCGCACTACAACAAGCGCTCGACCATCACGTCCCGCGAGATCCAGACCGCTGTGCGGCTGTTGCTGCCTGGCGAGCTGGCCAAGCACGCCGTGAGCGAGGGCACGAAGGCGGTGACCAAGTACACGAGCTCCAAGTAAGGAGGTGGCTCTGGAATGGAAGGAAGGATGGAGAAGGCTCCTCCGTTGCGAGAGCGGCAAAACGGCCCTTTTCAGGGCCACCAACTTGCCTTTTGCGGGAAGGGCGGAATTGTTGTTGTTTGTGTGGACGGCTGTGATGTGTGTGTGTGCATTTTGATTGTGGGTGGGGGGGCGCGTCAAAGCGTGTTGCGCGGGGTACGGCCACGAGGTTGGTCGCCGTGGCGTGGAATGGTGGCACGCCTCGTTGGCGTGGTTTTTGACCCATTGGTGTTGTTGGTGTGTGTGTGTGTGTGAGACCCGTCTGCGAGGGGGGGACAGTGTGATCGGCGACTTTTGTGTCACCGTAACGACGGCCGTTTGCGGGTTTGTTTTTTTGCACATCATACATGGCGAGGGTGAAATGTGAAATGTTTTTGTTGGTTTTTTTTTGCCGCCCACTATTCCCTTTGCTGTACGCCGAGTTTGACAATGGTGCGACGTAACTGCAGCGTGGAGGTGTGTGAGTGACGTTGAAATGAACGTGCCATTAAGACGCATTGTTGTTGTATTGTACTGTACGTGTACGGCGACACGCACGATGATGTACCATTCGACTCTGATGTTTGATAGCCGTGTCTGACTGATTGCGTACGACGCACGCACACCGATGTCGTCATTCAAGATGCACGCTAGACGACGACGGCGGCGGCGGCGGTCGTTTGTTTGGCGAATGTCTGTACACGTGTTTGTCTGTGTCCATCCGGTATGTAATTTGTTTGTTTGAAAGTGTTTTGTGTGTCGGTGACGTGGTCCGATCCGTCGCCCCCTGAGTAACTGTCGATCGGCGCGATAGACCGGCGTCACGCAACTGAACCGAAGTCTTGGGCACACCCGTCATACTGTTGTACACCGTCGCGCTGAGAACGGTAACGAAAGGTTGACTTTGATCGGTCGAATGTCTGGCAGAACGTGAGGAATGAGGCGAGAGTGCAAGGAGGGGGGGGGGCAAAAGAGAGAGGAAGGGAAAAAGGGGAGAAACGCATTCGTAGAGCAACGGAACGTTCCCGTGTCGGAGGCGTATTGGAGCCGCACTGAAATGCGTTTAACGGCGGCGCGGCTGCAAGTGTCTGCCGTGGTGAACGTTACCTTTGACGGCTGCATTGGGCTTTGCCTTTGCTTTTGCTTTTGCTTTCGCTTTCGCGTTCGCTTTCGCTTTCCCGGATGTACGTAACGTTTGTTGATATGGTTCTGAGGAAGAGTGTATGACAGTGCCGTGCCGTCCATGTTCGTGTGCCCTCCCATTGTGTGTATGCTATTGTCTGTGTACTTGAATGATGTATGTAGGTGTTAGTGACATGTTTTACCAGTGGGGGGAAATGGATCGTCGATAGTTGCCGTCACTCTGTCACGGTCGAGATGACGCACCCTCCGTACAGAAAGGTGTCGAGAAAGTGAGTGAGTGTGTGCGTCCGTGAATTGGCAGTGTTTGGAGGTGGGCGTGCCCTGGATGTGGCCCGGAAAAGGCTGTTCGTTAGGCGGTAGTGTTGTGTGGACAGGGGAGGGGCATGCGTAACGCTGCTGGCATGGCATTTCGGGAGATGGGAGGGGGCAAACGAGGAAACGAGGAGCGGCGGCCAAAGACGGGACGGGGAGGGGCGCGGTGTGGGTGGCTTGCGCCTGTGCTCGGCGTTGTGGTTTGTGCAAAAGAGGAGGAGAAAAACAATGTGAGTTGCCAGGGAGGGGAGCGGTGTTGTGTTGTGGTTGTCGTGGTGTAGCCGCAGACGCGGCTGTCAGTGAACGTGGCGAGACGGACGGATGCGCGGAGGGGCGGGGGCGGCGCATTTCGCCGGTGCCGTGCCGTGCCGTGCCGTGCCGTGCCGTGCCGTGCCGTGCCATGCCTGAAAGCCGCGTGGTCGCTGTGTTGTTGGTGGCGTGGGGGCGAGGAGAGTACCGTACGGGTGTGCTTGTGCGCCGGAAATGGCACACTGCGCCCGCCCGTCTTGGAGGCTGATGGCTGTGGTGTGGAAATGGGGCGCGGTGATGTTGAAGCAGTTGAAGAACAGAAAAGAAACCAAGAAAACGGAAGGCGTGATGCGGCGGTGGTGGTGAGAGCGGGAAAAACAAAACAAAAAAAAAAAAAACAACAAAAAAAAAGAAGGAAAAACAACAAGAAACAAAAAAGAAAACAAAAAGTCTATCAATATTAAAATGTAAATGGAAATGGAAATGGACCCAGGTATAACCTCCCTGCACAAATAGCAGAGAGTCCGATGATAATAAAAATGTGCCAGAATGTTAACGTCCCTACAAAACAAACCCAACGGTAATATTAATGAAAGAGTGAACCGTATGTAACATTGCAACAGACATAATGAAACCTGATAAATTGTATAAGGGCAGCAGCGTT
>NW_026047338.1:0-5000 GCF_023864345.2 Schistocerca serialis cubense
ATGGACGGCGTGTTGTAGTAGGCCGCTTTCTCGGAGTGACACCAGTCGAGCCGGAGATGGTCTCCGACTACCTGGGCGTCGATGACGCGGGCAATGCCGTCTTTAACCGCCACCACGTCAGGCTTGCGGATTCCCTCAGGTGTGCGGAGGTGGGGCTCCACAGAGACGTTGAAGCCCCTCTGCGCGAGTCCACGGGCAACATAGCGCACGATCGCGTCATGCCGCTTAACCCGGGACCCGTGCGTCCTGAAGCAAGCCTGTAACACGTGGTTGGCGGTCTCTACGGCCTGGCAGCCCGCGCGGCATCTGGTGTCCGCCTCCCGCCCGCGACTGCGCCGTGCCTTCGTGGGGAAGGCGTTGATGCGGGCGCGGAGAGCGTCGATGAAGTTACGCCCAGATAGCAGGCGACTGGTGTCAGCGACCCACTGGTGTTGCCCCTTGACGGCGGCGGAAGATGACAGCGCCGCACCGTCAAAGGCAACGTGCAGGCGCGCGGCCCACATCTCTCCAACCTGCGTCGACGATTTGAGGAGGTGGCCCTCCCACATAAGATGCCGCTCCAGCGCCTCGATCTCACGCTGCACCTCGTCCCGGCCTGCACCGTCGGCGGCTGGCCCAATCCTCTTCAGCGCCAGGAGACGGGACCGGCGAAGTGTTGGCCCCATCCATCGGCATGATGGGATGCCGAGGCCTCCCTGGGCTACAGGAGCGTGGAAGTAGCCCAGGGGAGTGTCCGCCGGAAGGCGGAACCATCTCCTGACGGCGGCACGGATGGTCACATCTGCCGCTTTCAACGCACCCACTCGGGTGCGGCTGAGGGCCAGCCCATGGTACAGGCCAGGCAGAAGTACGGTGGTGAGGGCGTGGAGGCGCTGTTGCGGCTTGAGCGGAGCTCGGGAGATGACGTCCAGCTGCTCCACCAGGTGGCGTCGTGGGTTGAAAACGCAGCGACCAGCGGTGGAGAATTGCAGTCCCAGGTACCGGAAGGTTTCACCCACACGTAGGGCGGGCACGGTGGCGTTGCCCGCTTTGAAGGTAACGTCGGCGTCGACCTTCACCTTCTTGTCGCGCCCAGACGCGACTAAGGCGAGGGTGAAACACTTCCGGGCGTTGATCTGCAGCCCCAGATGGGCGAGGGCTGCGACGGCTGCGTCGATGAGGGACTGCAATCCCCTCGCGGTCGATGCAAAAAGCAGGACGTCATCTGCGAAGGCCGCAGCGTTAACTCTGCGACCAAGGATCCGAGCTCCGATGTGGGAGGGAAGTTGACTCAAAACATAGTCCACCGCAAAATTGAAAAGGAGGGGGGAGAGGGGGTCACCCTGACGCACACCCCTAGCCGGCTGCAGGGGCACGCCCACGTCGGCGCCGCCCGCTATCACCGTCGTGCTACCCTCGTAACACCTTTCGACGTACTCAATAAAGCAATCCGGCAGGCCATGGGCCCTCAGCACGGGGCGGAGGGCGGCATGGTCCACCGAATCGAACGCTTTAGAGACGTCGATCGATGCCACAAAAACAGAGCGACAGGAGCGGACTGCGTCGGTGAGAGCAGTGTCCAAGATGAAGGTGTTTTCCAACATCCCATCCCGGGGGATGAATGCCCGCTGACGTTCGTCCACAGCACATGCACGCATCAGGCGTGACGCGAGAACCTTGTGAAAGGTCCGCGCCAACACCGAGCAGACCGTAATGGGGCGAAAGTCAGCGGGGGATGTTGGTGCAGCCGTTTTGGGGAGAAGTGACGTCCGGGCGCGAAGCAGACGCTCGGGGAGGGCGCGGGCCAGGAGGAAGAGGTTCAAGAGTTTCACCAGGACTTCATGCGGCAGGCGCCGCAGCTCCGCTGGAGTCAGGCCGTCCGGCCCGGCTGCCGATCCCCTGGGCGGCAAGGCAGCAGCGACCTCCTCACGTGTGACCGGCCCCCATAGGCACTCAGGAGCGACAGGCTCCGAGTGCGGGAGAAGGCGGTCACGGATGAAGCCGGCGGTGGAGATCGGCTTCTTCGTGAAGAGGTCCGCCCAGAAGTCCAGCAGACCGGGGATGTCGGGTGGCGGCTGCAGCAGGGTGCCGTCCAGCAAGCCGCGCACGCAACGCGCACGCGACCTACGGAAGGCGTCCTGTGTCCGCGCGTATTCCCAGCGGCGCCGCTTGCGCTTCTGCAGCGGCGGGGCGGCAGGCGGCCGCTTGGATGGTTGGCGCGGCCGCTGTGTCCTGGTGATCGACCTCTCCCCCCTGGACCCGACCGACGCAAGGGCCTCCGGGAGCATGCCCAGGATGACATCGGGCGGCGTGCCCCGCCCCAGACCAATGACTCGATCCAGGGCAGAGAAACGCTGGGCGGAAGCAGGTAGCCCCGCCAGATGCTCCCAGATGGCGGCGTCAGTCGGCCCCTCCGGCGGCGGCCCGGTGGTGTCGGCCGCGAAGTCCTCGGCTGCGTCGACGGGCGGCGCAGCGGCCTCGCCCGCGTCAGGCAGCGAGCTCGCTGCTCCACGGCGGGACGCCGGCTCTTCACCCCGACCGATCTCAAGTGCCTCCATGAATTGGCGGACAAGCTGCTTGTGGGCAGCTTGCCGCCGTCGGCACTTGATTGCCTCAAGCGTTCGGTCGGGGAACATCCTGGTAAGTTCTTGATTTACAAAGAAGAACCGGGCGTCCCTCTCCAGGAACAGTTCGGCCTCTGCCTTGGCGAGCGACAGGACTTCTTCCTCCGTCCACCTCGCGCGATGCCTCTCCGTCACGATCTCAGCGTTGGCGGCCGCAGGGTGTTGGCGGCGGCGATGGACCCCGAGACCGTTCTTCGTGGTAAAAGTGCGGTGGCACTCACTGCAAGCAAAGGGAGCTACACAAACTATCGCATTTTCGTTACGGCCGGTTGGCCGGATAGGTGCTGGGGTAGCTGGGGTGGCACCTTCAGCGGAAGGGCCACCATCTCTTGTTTCTTGTCGGCTGCCCCCAACTATAAAGGGATAATGCGAGGGGGGGCTGGTAACCCCCCCAAGCCCCTGGTGCGGTCTTCCACTCTGCAAAAATCAGCGGGCCCACGAGAAGGGGAGAAGACCGCAGGAGAGGAGAGGCTAAGAGGGCTAGGCCCATGTATTGCGCATCACTCTCCCTGTAACTATAACCCAAGGAAGGCACCTCGCAGCAGCAGCACGACTACATCAAGACCGCACTTCGAAAAGCCAAGTCCGGATGCAGCCACACCGCCGCCACTTGGCCACCTTAAGAGAGTCATAGTTACTCCCGCCGTTTACCCGCGCTTGCTTGAATTTCTTCACGTTGACATTCAGAGCACTGGGCAGAAATCACATTGCGTCAACACCCGCTAGGGCCATCGCAATGCTTTGTTTTAATTAGACAGTCGGATTCCCCCAGTCCGTGCCAGTTCTGAGTTGATCGTTGAATGGCGGCCGAAGAGAATCCGCGCACCCGCGCGCCCCCGGAGGAGCACGCTAAGGCGGACGCGGCCTCGCAGCAAGGAAGATCCGTGGGAGGCCAAGGCACGGGACCGAGCTCGGATCCTGCACGCAGGTTGAAGCACCGGGGCGCGAACGCCGCGCAGGCGCGCGCATCCTGCACCGCCGGCCAGCACGAGGCCAACCAACGGCGAGAGCAGACCACGCCCGCGCTAAACGCCCGCACTTACCGGCACCCCTACGGCACTCACCTCGCCCAGGCCCGGCACGTTAGCGCTGACCCACTTCCCGACCAAGCCCGACACGCCCCGATCCTCAGAGCCAATCCTTATCCCGAAGTTACGGATCCAATTTGCCGACTTCCCTTACCTACATTATTCTATCGACTAGAGGCTCTTCACCTTGGAGACCTGCTGCGGATATGGGTACGAACCGGCGCGACACCTCCACGTGGCCCTCTCCCGGATTTTCAAGGTCCGAGGGGAAGATCGGGACACCGCCGCAACTGCGGTGCTCTTCGCGTTCCAAACCCTATCTCCCTGCTAGAGGATTCCAGGGAACTCGAACGCTCATGCAGAAAAGAAAACTCTTCCCCGATCTCCCGACGGCGTCTCCGGGTCCTTTTGGGTTACCCCGACGAGCATCTCTAAAAGAGGGGCCCGACTTGTATCGGTTCCGCTGCCGGGTTCCGGAATAGGAACCGGATTCCCTTTCGCCCAACGGGGGCCAGCACAAAGTGCATCATGCTATGACGGCCCCCATCAACATCGGATTTCTCCTAGGGCTTAGGATCGACTGACTCGTGTGCAACGGCTGTTCACACGAAACCCTTCTCCGCGTCAGCCCTCCAGGGCCTCGCTGGAGTATTTGCTACTACCACCAAGATCTGCACCGACGGCGGCTCCAGGCAGGCTCACGCCCAGACCCTTCTGCGCCCACCGCCGCGACCCTCCTACTCGTCAGGGCTTCGCGGCCGGCCGCAAGGACCGGCCATGACTGCCAGACTGACGGCCGAGTATAGGCACGACGCTTCAGCGCCATCCATTTTCAGGGCTAGTTGCTTCGGCAGGTGAGTTGTTACACACTCCTTAGCGGATTCCGACTTCCATGGCCACCGTCCTGCTGTCTTAAGCAACCAACGCCTTTCATGGTTTCCCATGAGCGTCGATTCGGGCGCCTTAACTCGGCGTTTGGTTCATCCCACAGCGCCAGTTCTGCTTACCAAAAGTGGCCCACTTGGCACTCCGATCCGAGTCGTTTGCTCGCGGCTTCAGCATATCAAGCAAGCCGGAGATCTCACCCATTTAAAGTTTGAGAATAGGTTGAGGTCGTTTCGGCCCCAAGGCCTCTAATCATTCGCTTTACCGGATGAGACTCGTACGAGCACCAGCTATCCTGAGGGAAACTTCGGAGGGAACCAGCTACTAGATGGTTCGATTAGTCTTTCGCCCCTATACCCAGCTCCGACGATCGATTTGCACGTCAGAATCGCTACGGACCTCCATCAGGGTTTCCCCTGACTTCGTCCTGGCCAGGCATAGTTCACCATCTTTCGGGTCCCAACGTGTACGCTCTAGGTGCGCC
>NW_026047338.1:10000-12500 GCF_023864345.2 Schistocerca serialis cubense
GGGAGACGACACGTAGCTGAGTGCACAACATTTGGACCGCATGGTTCGCCGTTGTTGGCGCAGTCGTTGTACGGTCACATGTACCACGATGTATCATTCAGTACATGAGGACCAATGTGCAGTACAGTGTGTGATTTGGACGTACAACATCAGCGGACAGTTGACACAGGCCGTACCACAGCGTAGGCTAAGTGCTTCGCCATGCGAATGCCAATGAACAACTGCAAATGCCAATGAACAACTGCAAAGGGCATTGAGCATGTACGTCCTGCTGCCATCCACATTACAGTGTATAGCTGCAAGGTGTTTAACATGAAGCGATACACTGGGGACCGGGCAGTGCGAGTAGCAAACTATATTGCGGGGGTTGCAGTTAGGCAACACTACACTAATTTAACGCGTCGTATGACAATTACAGAGCAGGTTAAGGCCCAACGTGTGTTGGGTTAAGGCCCAACGTGTGTTGGGTTAAGGCCCAACGTGTGTTGGGTTAAGGCCCAACGTGTGTTGGGTTAAGGCCCAACGTGTGTTGGGTTAAGGCCCAACGTGTGTTGGGTTAAGGCCCAACGTGTGTTGGGTTAAGGCCCAACGTGTGTTGGGTTAAGGCCCAACGTGTGTTGGGTTAAGGCCCAACGTGTGTTGGGTTAAGGCCCAACGTGTGTTGGGTTAAGGCCCAACGTGTGTTGGGTTAAGGCCCAACGTGTGTTGGGTTAAGGCCCAACGTGTGTTGGGTTAAGGCCCAACGTGTGTTGGGTTAAGGCCCAACGTGTGTTGGGTTAAGGCCCAACGTGTGTTGGGTTAAGGCCCAACGTGTGTTGGGTTAAGGCCCAACGTGTGTTGGGTTAAGGCCCAACATAGGTTGGGTTAAGGCCCAACATAGGTTGGGTTAAGGCGCAACATAGGTTGGGTTAAGGCGCAACATAGGTTGGGTTAAGGCGCAACATAGGTTGGGTTAAGGCGCAACATAGGTTGGGTTAAGGCGCAACATAGGTTGGGTTAAGGCGCAACATAGGTTGGGTTAAGGCGCAACATAGGTTGGGTTAAGGCCCAACATAGGTTGGGTTAAGGCGCAACATAGGTTGGGTTAAGGCGCAACATAGGTTGGGTTAAGGCGCAACATAGGTTGGGTTAAGGCGCAACATAGGTTGGGTTAAGGCGCAACATAGGTTGGGTTAAGGCGCAACATAGGTTGGGTTAAGGCGCAACATAGGTTAGGTTAAGGCGCAACATAGGTTAGGTTAAGGCGCAACATAGGTTAGGTTAAGGCGCAACATAGGTTAGGTTAAGGCGCAACATAGGTTAGGTTAAGGCGCAACATAGGTTAGGTTAAGGCGCAACATAGGTTAGGTTAAGGCGCAACATAGGTTAGGTTAAGGCGCAACATAGGTTAGGTTAAGGCGCAACATAGGTTAGGTTAAGGCGCAACATAGGTTAGGTTAAGGCGCAACATAGGTTAGGTTAAGGCGCAACATAGGTTAGGTTAAGGCGCAACATAGGTTAGGTTAAGGCGCAACATAGGTTAGGTTAAGGCGCAACATAGGTTAGGTTAAGGCGCAACATAGGTTAGGTTAAGGCGCAACATAGGTTAGGTTAAGGCGCAACATAGGTTAGGTTAAGGCGCAACATAGGTTAGGTTAAGGCGCAACATAGGTTAGGTTAAGGCGCAACATAGGTTAGGTTAAGGCGCAACATAGGTTAGGTTAAGGCGCAACATAGGTTAGGTTAAGGCGCAACATAGGTTAGGTTAAGGCGCAACATAGGTTAGGTTAAGGCGCAACATAGGTTAGGTTGAGGCACAATATAGGTTAGGTTGAGGTACCGTATAGGTTAGGTTAAGGTACAGTATAGTTTAGGTTAAGGTACAGTATAGTTTAGGTTAAGGTACAGTATAGTTTAGGTTAAGGTACAGTATAGTTTAGGTTAAGGTACAGTATAGTTTAGGTTAAGGTACAGTATAGTTTAGGTTAAGGTACAGTATAGTTTAGGTTAAGGTACACATTGTTGTATGGAAAGGTGTAATGGGGGGGGGGGGGGGGGGGCGGCCGGTCGGTTTGTTGATTGTGATTATAGTAAGTGGATGCCTGCGGCATCATCTGATTTGCCACGTCAGGATGCACCTTTGGCTCATGACAGGCGGCGCTCCGATTCCATGCTTGTGGCAGACCTGTGTCTTTCATTCCTGCCATTGTTTGTGTGCTGTGAGAGGAGGCAGTATTGTGATGTTGGGTGCACCCCTGTGTAGGACATGTGTGGGTGTTGGTGGCTTAGCTGAGCAATGGTGGTTGTCGGGGGGGTGGGATATTCCGTTTTCTGAGTGGACCTCCCAGTCTGGTTATGACAGTGTGGATTGTCTCATGTGGCGGAGAGGATGCACTGGGTGTTGTTCCATGCTGGTGCTTACATATTGTCTGTGTGCGTGTTACAGGCGGAGAGTAGTGCGTGATAAGAGTGTGTGGCTGCCGTGTGGTTGTGATTGTGAGCAGAGTCTTTCAGCATGTAT
>NW_026047338.1:22500-25000 GCF_023864345.2 Schistocerca serialis cubense
AGCATGTACGTCCTGCTGCCATCCACATTACAGTGTATAGCTGCAAGGTGTTTAACATGAAGCGATACACTGGGGACCGGGCAGTGCGAGTAGCAAACTATATTGCGGGGGTTGCAGTTAGGCAACACTACACTAATTTAACGCGTCGTATGACAATTACAGAGCAGGTTAAGGCCCAACGTGTGTTGGGTTAAGGCCCAACGTGTGTTGGGTTAAGGCCCAACGTGTGTTGGGTTAAGGCCCAACGTGTGTTGGGTTAAGGCCCAACGTGTGTTGGGTTAAGGCCCAACGTGTGTTGGGTTAAGGCCCAACGTGTGTTGGGTTAAGGCCCAACGTGTGTTGGGTTAAGGCCCAACGTGTGTTGGGTTAAGGCCCAACGTGTGTTGGGTTAAGGCCCAACGTGTGTTGGGTTAAGGCCCAACGTGTGTTGGGTTAAGGCCCAACGTGTGTTGGGTTAAGGCCCAACGTGTGTTGGGTTAAGGCCCAACGTGTGTTGGGTTAAGGCCCAACGTGTGTTGGGTTAAGGCCCAACGTGTGTTGGGTTAAGGCCCAACGTGTGTTGGGTTAAGGCCCAACGTGTGTTGGGTTAAGGCCCAACATAGGTTGGGTTAAGGCCCAACATAGGTTGGGTTAAGGCCCAACATAGGTTGGGTTAAGGCGCAACATAGGTTGGGTTAAGGCGCAACATAGGTTGGGTTAAGGCGCAACATAGGTTGGGTTAAGGCGCAACATAGGTTGGGTTAAGGCGCAACATAGGTTGGGTTAAGGCGCAACATAGGTTGGGTTAAGGCGCAACATAGGTTGGGTTAAGGCCCAACATAGGTTGGGTTAAGGCGCAACATAGGTTGGGTTAAGGCGCAACATAGGTTGGGTTAAGGCGCAACATAGGTTGGGTTAAGGCGCAACATAGGTTGGGTTAAGGCGCAACATAGGTTGGGTTAAGGCGCAACATAGGTTGGGTTAAGGCGCAACATAGGTTAGGTTAAGGCGCAACATAGGTTAGGTTAAGGCGCAACATAGGTTAGGTTAAGGCGCAACATAGGTTAGGTTAAGGCGCAACATAGGTTAGGTTAAGGCGCAACATAGGTTAGGTTAAGGCGCAACATAGGTTAGGTTAAGGCGCAACATAGGTTAGGTTAAGGCGCAACATAGGTTAGGTTAAGGCGCAACATAGGTTAGGTTAAGGCGCAACATAGGTTAGGTTAAGGCGCAACATAGGTTAGGTTAAGGCGCAACATAGGTTAGGTTAAGGCGCAACATAGGTTAGGTTAAGGCGCAACATAGGTTAGGTTAAGGCGCAACATAGGTTAGGTTAAGGCGCAACATAGGTTAGGTTAAGGCGCAACATAGGTTAGGTTAAGGCGCAACATAGGTTAGGTTAAGGCGCAACATAGGTTAGGTTAAGGCGCAACATAGGTTAGGTTAAGGCGCAACATAGGTTAGGTTAAGGCGCAACATAGGTTAGGTTAAGGCGCAACATAGGTTAGGTTAAGGCGCAACATAGGTTAGGTTAAGGCGCAACATAGGTTAGGTTAAGGCGCAACATAGGTTAGGTTGAGGCACAATATAGGTTAGGTTGAGGTACCGTATAGGTTAGGTTAAGGTACAGTATAGTTTAGGTTAAGGTACAGTATAGTTTAGGTTAAGGTACAGTATAGTTTAGGTTAAGGTACAGTATAGTTTAGGTTAAGGTACAGTATAGTTTAGGTTAAGGTACAGTATAGTTTAGGTTAAGGTACAGTATAGTTTAGGTTAAGGTACACATTGTTGTATGGAAAGGTGTAATGGGGGGGGGGGGGGGGGCGGCCGGTCGGTTTGTTGATTGTGATTATAGTAAGTGGATGCCTGCGGCATCATCTGATTTGCCACGTCAGGATGCACCTTTGGCTCATGACAGGCGGCGCTCCGATTCCATGCTTGTGGCAGACCTGTGTCTTTCATTCCTGCCATTGTTTGTGTGCTGTGAGAGGAGGCAGTATTGTGATGTTGGGTGCACCCCTGTGTAGGACATGTGTGGGTGTTGGTGGCTTAGCTGAGCAATGGTGGTTGTCGGGGGGGTGGGATATTCCGTTTTCTGAGTGGACCTCCCAGTCTGGTTATGACAGTGTGGATTGTCTCATGTGGCGGAGAGGATGCACTGGGTGTTGTTCCATGCTGGTGCTTACATATTGTCTGTGTGCGTGTTACAGGCGGAGAGTAGTGCGTGATAAGAGTGTGTGGCTGCCGTGTGGTTGTGATTGTGAGCAGAGTCTTTCAGCATGTATACGGACAGTTGTATATATTATCTGTATTCTGATGGGTCTATGTATTACTAATCAGCGCCGTGTATACGTTTAATCCGGTTCCAGTCGAAACTGTTGTATCTCTGTACATTAGTGACACGGCGAGCGCGCTATGTAGCTACTCGTCTCGGCAGCTTCCACCGGTGTATGGCAAATGATTATAAGCAATGAGTCGAGTCGTCAATACCGATAGTGTGACGTCACATGTCTGGGGTGGG
>NW_026047338.1:30000-32500 GCF_023864345.2 Schistocerca serialis cubense
CGCGAAGCAGGCGTTCCGGAAGGGCGCGGGCCAGAAGGAAGAGATTCATCACTTTCACCAGGACTTCGTGCGGCAGGCGCCGCAACTCCGCTGGGGTAAGGCCGTCCGGCCCGGCTGCTGATCCCCTGGGCGGCAACGCGGCGGCGACCTCCTCACGTGTGACCGGCCCCCATATGCACTCGAGAGCGACAGGCTCTGAGTGCGGGAGGAGGCGGTCACGAATGAAGCCCGCGGTGGAGATGGGCTTCTTGGTGAAGAGGTCCGCCCAGAAGTCCAGCAGACCAGGGATGGCAGGTGGCGGCTGGAGCAGGGTGCCATCCAAGAGGCCGCGCACGCAACGCGCACGCGACCGTCGGAAGGCATCCTGCGTTCTCGCGTACTCCCAGCGGCGCCGCTTGCGCTTCTGCGTCGGCGGCGCGGCAGGCGGCCGCTTCGATGGTTGGCGCGGCCGCTGTGTCCTGGTGATCGATCTCTCCCCTCTGGACCCGACCGACGCAAGGGCATCCGGGAGCATGCCCAGGATGACATCGGGCGGCGTGCCCCGCCCCAGACCGATGACACGATCCAGGGCAGAGAAACGCTGGGCGGAAGCGGGTAGCCCCGCCAGATGCTCCCAGATGGCGGCGTCAGTCGGCCCCTCCGGCGGCGGCCCGGTGGTGTCGGCCGCGAAGTCCTCGGCTGCGTCGACGGGCGGCGCAGCGGCCTCGCCCGCGTCAGGCAGCGGGCTCGCCGCTCCCCGGCGGGACGCCGGCTCTTCCCCCAGACCGATCTCAAGCGCCTCCATGAATTGGCGGACAAGCTGCTTGTGGGCAGCTTGCCGCCGTCGGCACTTGATTGCCTCAAGCGTTCGGTCGGGGAACATCCTGATGAGCTCTTGATTTACAAAGAAGAACCGGGCGTCCCTCTCGAGGAACAGTTCGGCCTCTGCCTTGGCGAGCGACAGGACTTCTTCCTCCGTCCACCTCGCGCGATGCCTCTCCGTGACGATCTCCGCGTTGGCGGCCGCAAGGTGTTGGCGGCGGCGATGGACCCCGAGACCGTTTTTGGTGGTGAAGCTGCGGTGGCACTCACTACAGGCGTATACAGCTGCAACAGTTACAAGATTTTCGGCACGGCCGGTTGGCCGGCTAGGTGCTGGGGGAGTTGGGGTGGCACCTTCAGCGGAAGGGCCACCACTTTTTCTCTGGTTACTGCCCCCAACTAAAAAAAGGGATAGTGCGACGGGGGGCTGGTAACCCCCCCAAGCCCCTGGTGCGGTCTTCCACTCTGCTAAAATCAGCGGGCCCACGAGAAGGGGAGAAGACCGCAGGAGAGGAGAGGCTAAGAGGGCTAGGCCCATGTATTGCGCATCACTCTCCCTGTAACTATAACCCAAGGAAGGCACCTCGCAGCAGCAGCACGACTACATCAAGACCGCACTTCGAAAAGCCAAGTCCGGATGCAGCCACACCGCCGCCACTTGGCCACCTTAAGAGAGTCATAGTTACTCCCGCCGTTTACCCGCGCTTGCTTGAATTTCTTCACGTTGACATTCAGAGCACTGGGCAGAAATCACATTGCGTCAACACCCGCTAGGGCCATCGCAATGCTTTGTTTTAATTAGACAGTCGGATTCCCCCAGTCCGTGCCAGTTCTGAGTTGATCGTTGAATGGCGGCCGAAGAGAATCCGCGCACCCGCGCGCCCCCGGAGGAGCACGCTAAGGCGGACGCGGCCTCGCAGCAAGGAAGATCCGTGGGAGGCCAAGGCACGGGACCGAGCTCGGATCCTGCACGCAGGTTGAAGCACCGGGGCGCGAACGCCGCGCAGGCGCGCGCATCCTGCACCGCCGGCCAGCACGAGGCCAACCAACGGCGAGAGCAGACCACGCCCGCGCTAAACGCCCGCACTTACCGGCACCCCTACGGCACTCACCTCGCCCAGGCCCGGCACGTTAGCGCTGACCCACTTCCCGACCAAGCCCGACACGCCCCGATCCTCAGAGCCAATCCTTATCCCGAAGTTACGGATCCAATTTGCCGACTTCCCTTACCTACATTATTCTATCGACTAGAGGCTCTTCACCTTGGAGACCTGCTGCGGATATGGGTACGAACCGGCGCGACACCTCCACGTGGCCCTCTCCCGGATTTTCAAGGTCCGAGGGGAAGATCGGGACACCGCCGCAACTGCGGTGCTCTTCGCGTTCCAAACCCTATCTCCCTGCTAGAGGATTCCAGGGAACTCGAACGCTCATGCAGAAAAGAAAACTCTTCCCCGATCTCCCGACGGCGTCTCCGGGTCCTTTTGGGTTACCCCGACGAGCATCTCTAAAAGAGGGGCCCGACTTGTATCGGTTCCGCTGCCGGGTTCCGGAATAGGAACCGGATTCCCTTTCGCCCAACGGGGGCCAGCACAAAGTGCATCATGCTATGACGGCCCCCATCAACATCGGATTTCTCCTAGGGCTTAGGATCGACTGACTCGTGTGCAACGGCTGTTCACACGAAACCCTTCTCCGC
>NW_026047338.1:37500-40000 GCF_023864345.2 Schistocerca serialis cubense
GGACCAGCACACTGCAGATGTCCACCGCGCTTCGCACCGGGCCCGCGAGGACCTACTTTGGCCGCACGGCGCCGCGTGCAGGGTGCGCCGGCGCGCAGCTGCGCCGCCTGCCGCCTCCGTCGGCCGGCGCGCCTGCCACTGGCCGCCCCCACCAGCCGGCTGTAGCGCGTGCGCCCACGCACCGCGCGGCCAGCACGCCGGGAGGCCCCCCCTCACCGGCCGGGGACGGTCCCACCCAGCCACCGCCGCGTATCGCTTCACACCCAGATGCCACTCACGTTCGTGGGCATGGTGGGTATCGCTGGAACAACCGGTTGGTAGCTCAACCGATCGTCGCCATCACTGATTCACCTCTAGCGAGAACAACCGCACCACAACGGTTTACCAGTTGTTCATTTGCGTAACGTCACCAGCAAACGTAGGCGTCCATCGCCATTTGCAAATTCAACGATTGTTGCATGCCTGTGTCAGGTGTCACGACACACTATGTCTGCCCACATACACGCAACAACATGTGCACGCTTCGCGAACACGTGGAAGGTGGCCCCCGTACGTATGCGATGTCCATTGCGCGAACGACTGTCAACCGGCCTCTGTCGCATGTCGCAGATGTGGAACGCAGTGCACCATGCTATCACGGTGTGTGAGAAGAGACGACTACGTCTGACAACACGCGCCACTACATCAACAGACGGCTCATGCTGATCGCCATCCAGGGCATACCACACTGCAATCCAGCTCTTATAGGGAGACGACACGTAGCTGAGTGCACAACATTTGGACCGCATGGTTCGCCGTTGTTGGCGCAGTCGTTGTACGGTCACATGTACCACGATGTATCATTCAGTACATGAGGACCAATGTGCAGTACAGTGTGTGATTTGGACGTACAACATCAGCGGACAGTTGACACAGGCCGTACCACAGCGTAGGCTAAGTGCTTCGCCATGCGAATGCCAATGAACAACTGCAAATGCCAATGAACAACTGCAAAGGGCATTGAGCATGTACGTCCTGCTGCCATCCACATTACAGTGTATAGCTGCAAGGTGTTTAACATGAAGCGATACACTGGGGACCGGGCAGTGCGAGTAGCAAACTATATTGCGGGGGTTGCAGTTAGGCAACACTACACTAATTTAACGCGTCGTATGACAATTACAGAGCAGGTTAAGGCCCAACGTGTGTTGGGTTAAGGCCCAACGTGTGTTGGGTTAAGGCCCAACGTGTGTTGGGTTAAGGCCCAACGTGTGTTGGGTTAAGGCCCAACGTGTGTTGGGTTAAGGCCCAACGTGTGTTGGGTTAAGGCCCAACGTGTGTTGGGTTAAGGCCCAACGTGTGTTGGGTTAAGGCCCAACGTGTGTTGGGTTAAGGCCCAACGTGTGTTGGGTTAAGGCCCAACGTGTGTTGGGTTAAGGCCCAACGTGTGTTGGGTTAAGGCCCAACGTGTGTTGGGTTAAGGCCCAACGTGTGTTGGGTTAAGGCCCAACGTGTGTTGGGTTAAGGCCCAACGTGTGTTGGGTTAAGGCCCAACGTGTGTTGGGTTAAGGCCCAACATAGGTTGGGTTAAGGCCCAACATAGGTTGGGTTAAGGCCCAACATAGGTTGGGTTAAGGCGCAACATAGGTTGGGTTAAGGCGCAACATAGGTTGGGTTAAGGCGCAACATAGGTTGGGTTAAGGCGCAACATAGGTTGGGTTAAGGCGCAACATAGGTTGGGTTAAGGCGCAACATAGGTTGGGTTAAGGCGCAACATAGGTTGGGTTAAGGCCCAACATAGGTTGGGTTAAGGCGCAACATAGGTTGGGTTAAGGCGCAACATAGGTTGGGTTAAGGCGCAACATAGGTTGGGTTAAGGCGCAACATAGGTTGGGTTAAGGCGCAACATAGGTTGGGTTAAGGCGCAACATAGGTTGGGTTAAGGCGCAACATAGGTTGGGTTAAGGCGCAACATAGGTTAGGTTAAGGCGCAACATAGGTTAGGTTAAGGCGCAACATAGGTTAGGTTAAGGCGCAACATAGGTTAGGTTAAGGCGCAACATAGGTTAGGTTAAGGCGCAACATAGGTTAGGTTAAGGCGCAACATAGGTTAGGTTAAGGCGCAACATAGGTTAGGTTAAGGCGCAACATAGGTTAGGTTAAGGCGCAACATAGGTTAGGTTAAGGCGCAACATAGGTTAGGTTAAGGCGCAACATAGGTTAGGTTAAGGCGCAACATAGGTTAGGTTAAGGCGCAACATAGGTTAGGTTAAGGCGCAACATAGGTTAGGTTAAGGCGCAACATAGGTTAGGTTAAGGCGCAACATAGGTTAGGTTAAGGCGCAACATAGGTTAGGTTAAGGCGCAACATAGGTTAGGTTAAGGCGCAACATAGGTTAGGTTAAGGCGCAACATAGGTTAGGTTAAGGCGCAACATAGGTTAGATTAAGGCGCAACATAGGTTAGGTTAAGGCGCAACATAGGTTAGGTTAAGGCGCAACATAGGTTAGGTTAAGGCGCA
>NW_026047338.1:47500-52500 GCF_023864345.2 Schistocerca serialis cubense
ATCAACGCGAGCTTATGACTCGCGCTTACTGGGAATTCCTCGTTCATGGGGAACAATTGCAAGCCCCAATCCCTAGCACGAAGGAGGTTCAGCGGGTTACCCCGACCTTTCGGCCTAGGAAGACACGCTGATTCCTTCAGTGTAGCGCGCGTGCGGCCCAGAACATCTAAGGGCATCACAGACCTGTTATTGCTCAATCTCGTGCGGCTAGAAGCCGCCTGTCCCTCTAAGAAGAAAAGTAATCGCTGACAGCACGAAGGATGTCACGCGACTAGTTAGCAGGCTAGAGTCTCGTTCGTTATCGGAATTAACCAGACAAATCGCTCCACCAACTAAGAACGGCCATGCACCACCACCCACCGAATCAAGAAAGAGCTATCAATCTGTCAATCCTTCCGGTGTCCGGGCCTGGTGAGGTTTCCCGTGTTGAGTCAAATTAAGCCGCAGGCTCCACTCCTGGTGGTGCCCTTCCGTCAATTCCTTTAAGTTTCAGCTTTGCAACCATACTTCCCCCGGAACCCAAAAGCTTTGGTTTCCCGGAGGCTGCCCGCCGAGTCATCGGAGGAACTGCGGCGGATCGCTGGCTGGCATCGTTTATGGTTAGAACTAGGGCGGTATCTGATCGCCTTCGAACCTCTAACTTTCGTTCTTGATTAATGAAAACATACTTGGCAAATGCTTTCGCTTCTGTTCGTCTTGCGACGATCCAAGAATTTCACCTCTAACGTCGCAATACGAATGCCCCCGCCTGTCCCTATTAATCATTACCTCGGGTTCCGAAAACCAACAAAATAGAACCGAGGTCCTATTCCATTATTCCATGCACACAGTATTCAGGCGGGCTTGCCTGCTTTAAGCACTCTAATTTGTTCAAAGTAAACGTGCCGGCCCACCGAGACACTCACTCAAGAGCACCCTGGTAGGATTGCAACGGGGTCCGCCTCGGGACGCACGAGCACGCACGAGGCGCGTCGCACGCCTTCAGCTCGCCCCACCGGCAGGACGTCCCACGATACATGCCAGTTAAACACCGACGGGCGGTGAACCAACAGCGTGGGACACAAATCCAACTACGAGCTTTTTAACCGCAACAACTTTAATATACGCTATTGGAGCTGGAATTACCGCGGCTGCTGGCACCAGACTTGCCCTCCAATAGATACTCGTTAAAGGATTTAAAGTGTACTCATTCCGATTACGGGGCCTCGGATGAGTCCCGTATCGTTATTTTTCGTCACTACCTCCCCGTGCCGGGAGTGGGTAATTTGCGCGCCTGCTGCCTTCCTTGGATGTGGTAGCCGTTTCTCAGGCTCCCTCTCCGGAATCGAACCCTGATTCCCCGTTACCCGTTACAACCATGGTAGGCGCAGAACCTACCATCGACAGTTGATAAGGCAGACATTTGAAAGATGCGTCGCCGGTACGAGGACCGTGCGATCAGCCCAAAGTTATTCAGAGTCACCAAGGCAAACGGACCGGACGAGCCGACCGATTGGTTTTGATCTAATAAAAGCGTCCCTTCCATCTCTGGTCGGGACTCTGTTTGCATGTATTAGCTCTAGAATTACCACAGTTATCCAAGTAACGTGGGTACGATCTAAGGAACCATAACTGATTTAATGAGCCATTCGCGGTTTCACCTTAATGCGGCTTGTACTGAGACATGCATGGCTTAATCTTTGAGACAAGCATATGACTACTGGCAGGATCAACCAGGGAGCTGCGTCAACTAGAGCTGAGCAGCCGGCCGCCCGGGAGTGTGTCCCGGGGGCCCGCGCGAACACGCAAGCGTCCGCTCAATTATTCTGCAAACAGGAGGAGGCTGAGCTCCCCTGCACCATACACCTCGAAACCCTCTCAGGTCCCGGCGGCGCGCAGCGCCGTCCTAAGTACTTGGTCGGGTTCGAGAGAGGCGCAATCGCCCGGGGTTTGGCGAGTAGACGCTTTAGGTGCGACCACCCGTGCTCCCAACTGAGCTTGCCGCTGCCGACAGAGGCCCGGGAGCGTGCTGTCGTGGCATTGCCGGCGGGAGACAACACGCGCCACCTACGGTGACCGGCAGCTCCAACGCCAGCGCCACAGAAGGACAAAAGCCCCACTTGGGTGCCGAAGCGAACTCTCCCAGCACAGCGCACGCGCCAACACGTCCGCACAGCTGCGATACAAACCACCTGCGAGAACCGCAGAGGCGACCGAGCAGCAGACGGCGTCGCGGCGCCGAGCGCCGGGCGGCGGCGCATCCTCAGCGCACACAGTCCTCAATCGGACCAGCACACTGCAGATGTCCACCGCGCTTCGCACCGGGCCCGCGAGGACCTACTTTGGCCGCACGGCGCCGCGTGCAGGGTGCGCCGGCGCGCAGCTGCGCCGCCTGCCGCCTCCGTCGGCCGGCGCGCCTGCCACTGGCCGCCCCCACCAGCCGGCTGTAGCGCGTGCGCCCACGCACCGCGCGGCCAGCACGCCGGGAGGCCCCCCCTCACCGGCCGGGGACGGTCCCACCCAGCCACCGCCGCGTATCGCTTCACACCCAGATGCCATTCACGTTCGTGGGCATGGTGGGTATCGCTGGAACAACCGGTTGGTAGCTCAACCGATCGTCGCCATCACTGATTCACCTCTAGCGAGAACAACCGCACCACAACGGTTTACCAGTTGTTCATTTGCGTAACGTCACCAGCAAACGTAGGCGTCCATCGCCATTTGCAAATTCAACGATTGTTGCATGCCTGTGTCAGGTGTCACGACACACTATGTCTGCCCACATACACGCAACAACATGTGCACGCTTCGCGAACACGTGGAAGGTGGCCCCCGTACGTATGCGATGTCCATTGCGCGAACGACTGTCAACCGGCCTCTGTCGCATGTCGCAGATGTGGAACGCAGTGCACCATGCTATCACGGTGTGTGAGAAGAGACGACTACGTCTGACAACACGCGCCACTACATCAACAGACGGCTCATGCTGATCGCCATCCAGGGCATACCACACTGCAATCCAGCTCTTATAGGGAGACGACACGTAGCTGAGTGCACAACATTTGGACCGCATGGTTCGCCGTTGTTGGCGCAGTCGTTGTACGGTCACATGTACCACGATGTATCATTCAGTACATGAGGACCAATGTGCAGTACAGTGTGTGATTTGGACGTACAACATCAGCGGACAGTTGACACAGGCCGTACCACAGCGTAGGCTAAGTGCTTCGCCATGCGAATGCCAATGAACAACTGCAAATGCCAATGAACAACTGCAAAGGGCATTGAGCATGTACGTCCTGCTGCCATCCACATTACAGTGTATAGCTGCAAGGTGTTTAACATGAAGCGATACACTGGGGACCGGGCAGTGCGAGTAGCAAACTATATTGCGGGGGTTGCAGTTAGGCAACACTACACTAATTTAACGCGTCGTATGACAATTACAGAGCAGGTTAAGGCCCAACGTGTGTTGGGTTAAGGCCCAACGTGTGTTGGGTTAAGGCCCAACGTGTGTTGGGTTAAGGCCCAACGTGTGTTGGGTTAAGGCCCAACGTGTGTTGGGTTAAGGCCCAACGTGTGTTGGGTTAAGGCCCAACGTGTGTTGGGTTAAGGCCCAACGTGTGTTGGGTTAAGGCCCAACGTGTGTTGGGTTAAGGCCCAACGTGTGTTGGGTTAAGGCCCAACGTGTGTTGGGTTAAGGCCCAACGTGTGTTGGGTTAAGGCCCAACGTGTGTTGGGTTAAGGCCCAACGTGTGTTGGGTTAAGGCCCAACGTGTGTTGGGTTAAGGCCCAACGTGTGTTGGGTTAAGGCCCAACGTGTGTTGGGTTAAGGCCCAACGTGTGTTGGGTTAAGGCCCAACGTGTGTTGGGTTAAGGCCCAACGTGTGTTGGGTTAAGGCCCAACATAGGTTGGGTTAAGGCCCAACATAGGTTGGGTTAAGGCCCAACATAGGTTGGGTTAAGGCGCAACATAGGTTGGGTTAAGGCGCAACATAGGTTGGGTTAAGGCGCAACATAGGTTGGGTTAAGGCGCAACATAGGTTGGGTTAAGGCGCAACATAGGTTGGGTTAAGGCGCAACATAGGTTGGGTTAAGGCGCAACATAGGTTGGGTTAAGGCCCAACATAGGTTGGGTTAAGGCGCAACATAGGTTGGGTTAAGGCGCAACATAGGTTGGGTTAAGGCGCAACATAGGTTGGGTTAAGGCGCAACATAGGTTGGGTTAAGGCGCAACATAGGTTGGGTTAAGGCGCAACATAGGTTGGGTTAAGGCGCAACATAGGTTGGGTTAAGGCGCAACATAGGTTAGGTTAAGGCGCAACATAGGTTAGGTTAAGGCGCAACATAGGTTAGGTTAAGGCGCAACATAGGTTAGGTTAAGGCGCAACATAGGTTAGGTTAAGGCGCAACATAGGTTAGGTTAAGGCGCAACATAGGTTAGGTTAAGGCGCAACATAGGTTAGGTTAAGGCGCAACATAGGTTAGGTTAAGGCGCAACATAGGTTAGGTTAAGGCGCAACATAGGTTAGGTTAAGGCGCAACATAGGTTAGGTTAAGGCGCAACATAGGTTAGGTTAAGGCGCAACATAGGTTAGGTTAAGGCGCAACATAGGTTAGGTTAAGGCGCAACATAGGTTAGGTTAAGGCGCAACATAGGTTAGGTTAAGGCGCAACATAGGTTAGGTTAAGGCGCAACATAGGTTAGGTTAAGGCGCAACATAGGTTAGGTTAAGGCGCAACATAGGTTAGGTTAAGGCGCAACATAGGTTAGGTTAAGGCGCAACATAGGTTAGGTTAAGGCGCAACATAGGTTAGGTTGAGGCACAATATAGGTTAGGTTGAGGTACCGTATAGGTTAGGTTAAGGTACAGTATAGTTTAGGTTAAGGTACAGTATAGTTTAGGTTAAGGTACAGTATAGTTTAGGTTAAGGTACAGTATAGTTTAGGTTAAGGTACAGTATAGTTTAGGTTAAGGTACAGTATAGTTTAGGTTAAGGTACAGTATAGTTTAGGTTAA
>NW_026047339.1:0-2500 GCF_023864345.2 Schistocerca serialis cubense
GCGCCTTAACCTAACCTATGTTGCGCCTTAACCTAACCTATGTTGCGCCTTAACCTAACCTATGTTGCGCCTTAACCTAACCTATGTTGCGCCTTAACCTAACCTATGTTGCGCCTTAACCTAACCTATGTTGCGCCTTAACCCAACCTATGTTGCGCCTTAACCCAACCTATGTTGCGCCTTAACCCAACCTATGTTGCGCCTTAACCCAACCTATGTTGCGCCTTAACCCAACCTATGTTGCGCCTTAACCCAACCTATGTTGCGCCTTAACCCAACCTATGTTGCGCCTTAACCCAACCTATGTTGCGCCTTAACCCAACCTATGTTGCGCCTTAACCCAACCTATGTTGCGCCTTAACCCAACCTATGTTGCGCCTTAACCCAACCTATGTTGCGCCTTAACCCAACCTATGTTGCGCCTTAACCCAACCTATGTTGCGCCCTTAACCCAACCTATGTTGGGCCTTAACCCAACCTATGTTGGGCCTTAACCCAACCTAGTTGGGCCTTAACCCAACACACGTTGGGCCTTAACCCAACACACGTTTGGGCCTTAACCCAACACACGCCGTTGGGCCTTAACCCAACACACGTTGGGCCTTAACCCAACACACGTTGGGCCTTAACCCAACACACGTTGGGCCTTAACCCAACACACGTTGGGCCTTAACCCAACACACGTTGGGCCTTAACCCAACACACGTTGGGCCTTAACCCAACACACGTTGGGCCTTAACCCAACACACGTTGGGCCTTAACCCAACACACGTTGGCTCGTTGGGCCTTAACCCAACACACGTTGGGCCTTAACCCAACACACGTTGGGCCTTAACCCAACACACGTTGGGCCTTAACCCAACACACGTTGGGCCTTAACCCAACACACGTTGGGCCTTAACCCAACACACGTTGGGCCTTAACCCAACACACGTTGGGCCTTAACCCAACACACGTTGGGCCTTAACCTGCTCTGTAATTGTCATACGACGCGTTAAATTAGTGTAGTGTTGCCTAACTGCAACCCCCGCAATATAGTTTGCTACTCGCACTGCCCGGTCCCCAGTGTATCGCTTCATGTTAAACACCTTGCAGCTATACACTGTAATGTGGATGGCAGCAGGACGTACATGCTCAATGCCCTTTGCAGTTGTTCATTGGCATTTGCAGTTGTTCATTGGCATTCGCATGGCGAAGCACTTAGCCTACGCTGTGGTACGGCCTGTGTCAACTGTCCGCTGATGTTGTACGTCCAAATCACACACTGTACTGCACATTGGTCCTCATGTACTGAATGATACATCGTGGTACATGTGACCGTACAACGACTGCGCCAACAACGGCGAACCATGCGGTCCAAATGTTGTGCACTCAGCTACGTGTCGTCTCCCTATAAGAGCTGGATTGCAGTGTGGTATGCCCTGGATGGCGATCAGCATGAGCCGTCTGTTGATGTAGTGGCGCGTGTTGTCAGACGTAGTCGTCTCTTCTCACACACCGTGATAGCATGGTGCACTGCGTTCCACATCTGCGACATGCGACAGAGGCCGGTTGACAGTCGTTCGCGCAATGGACATCGCATACGTACGGGGGCCACCTTCCACGTGTTCGCGAAGCGTGCACATGTTGTTGCGTGTATGTGGGCAGACATAGTGTGTCGTGACACCTGACACAGGCATGCAACAATCGTTGAATTTGCAAATGGCGATGGACGCCTACGTTTGCTGGTGACGTTACGCAAATGAACAACTGGTAAACCGTTGTGGTGCGGTTGTTCTCGCTAGAGGTGAATCAGTGATGGCGACGATCGGTTGAGCTACCAACCGGTTGTTCCAGCGATACCCACCATGCCCACGAACGTGAATGGCATCTGGGTGTGAAGCGATACGCGGCGGTGGCTGGGTGGGACCGTCCCCGGCCGGTGAGGGGGGGCCTCCCGGCGTGCTGGCCGCGCGGTGCGTGGGCGCACGCGCTACAGCCGGCTGGTGGGGGCGGCCAGTGGCAGGCGCGCCGGCCGACGGAGGCGGCAGGCGGCGCAGCTGCGCGCCGGCGCACCCTGCACGCGGCGCCGTGCGGCCAAAGTAGGTCCTCGCGGGCCCGGTGCGAAGCGCGGTGGACATCTGCAGTGTGCTGGTCCGATTGAGGACTGTGTGCGCTGAGGATGCGCCGCCGCCCGGCGCTCGGCGCCGCGACGCCGTCTGCTGCTCGGTCGCCTCTGCGGTTCTCGCAGGTGGTTTGTATCGCAGCTGTGCGGACGTGTTGGCGCGTGCGCTGTGCTGGGAGAGTTCGCTTCGGCACCCAAGTGGGGCTTTTGTCCTTCTGTGGCGCTGGCGTTGGAGCTGCCGGTCACCGTAGGTGGCGCGTGTTGTCT
This sequence comes from Schistocerca serialis cubense, assembly GCF_023864345.2. Taxonomy (NCBI): domain Eukaryota; kingdom Metazoa; phylum Arthropoda; class Insecta; order Orthoptera; family Acrididae; genus Schistocerca; species Schistocerca serialis. Next base: position 2,372 of record NW_026047339.1, read on the forward strand.
CCCGCCGGCAATGCCACGACAGCACGCTCCCGGGCCTCTGTCGGCAGCGGCAAGCTCAGTTGGGAGCACGGGTGGTCGCACCTAAAGCGTCTACTCGCCAAACCCCGGGCGATTGCGCCTCTCTCGAAC
>NW_026047339.1:12500-17500 GCF_023864345.2 Schistocerca serialis cubense
TTGCTCTCTGTACGAATGCCGATGCTGAGCGGTCAGCTAGGAGGCGCTCCATCCATGTCGGTACCGGTGGGCGTTGCACTCGCAGTCGCAAAAACGTACGGCAAGTATATTACTCGGAAGAGTTTATGACAGTCCAAGCCCCCCTGCGTGGGGAGCGTCTTTCTAGGCCATGACCCACCGGAAGGGCGCAGCGTCCCCCACCCCAGACATGTGACGTCACACTATCGGTATTGACGACTCGACTCATTGCTTATAATCATTTGCCATACACCGGTGGAAGCTGCCGAGACGAGTAGCTACATAGCGCGCTCGCCGTGTCACTAATGTACAGAGATACAACAGTTTCGACTGGAACCGGATTAAACGTATACACGGCGCTGATTAGTAATACATAGACCCATCAGAATACAGATAATATATACAACTGTCCGTATACATGCTGAAAGACTCTGCTCACAATCACAACCACACGGCAGCCACACACTCTTATCACGCACTACTCTCCGCCTGTAACACGCACACAGACAATATGTAAGCACCAGCATGGAACAACACCCAGTGCATCCTCTCCGCCACATGAGACAATCCACACTGTCATAACCAGACTGGGAGGTCCACTCAGAAAACGGAATATCCCACCCCCCCGACAACCACCATTGCTCAGCTAAGCCACCAACACCCACACATGTCCTACACAGGGGTGCACCCAACATCACAATACTGCCTCCTCTCACAGCACACAAACAATGGCAGGAATGAAAGACACAGGTCTGCCACAAGCATGGAATCGGAGCGCCGCCTGTCATGAGCCAAAGGTGCATCCTGACGTGGCAAATCAGATGATGCCGCAGGCATCCACTTACTATAATCACAATCAACAAACCGACCGGCCGCCCCCCCCCCCCCCCCCATTACACCTTTCCATACAACAATGTGTACCTTAACCTAAACTATACTGTACCTTAACCTAAACTATACTGTACCTTAACCTAAACTATACTGTACCTTAACCTAAACTATACTGTACCTTAACCTAAACTATACTGTACCTTAACCTAAACTATACTGTACCTTAACCTAAACTATACTGTACCTTAACCTAACCTATACGGTACCTCAACCTAACCTATATTGTGCCTCAACCTAACCTATGTTGCGCCTTAACCTAACCTATGTTGCGCCTTAACCTAACCTATGTTGCGCCTTAACCTAACCTATGTTGCGCCTTAACCTAACCTATGTTGCGCCTTAACCTAACCTATGTTGCGCCTTAACCTAACCTATGTTGCGCCTTAACCTAACCTATGTTGCGCCTTAACCTAACCTATGTTGCGCCTTAACCTAACCTATGTTGCGCCTTAACCTAACCTATGTTGCGCCTTAACCTAACCTATGTTGCGCCTTAACCTAACCTATGTTGCGCCTTAACCTAACCTATGTTGCGCCTTAACCTAACCTATGTTGCGCCTTAACCTAACCTATGTTGCGCCTTAACCTAACCTATGTTGCGCCTTAACCTAACCTATGTTGCGCCTTAACCTAACCTATGTTGCGCCTTAACCTAACCTATGTTGCGCCTTAACCTAACCTATGTTGCGCCTTAACCTAACCTATGTTGCGCCTTAACCTAACCTATGTTGCGCCTTAACCTAACCTATGTTGCGCCTTAACCTAACCTATGTTGCGCCTTAACCCAACCTATGTTGCGCCTTAACCCAACCTATGTTGCGCCTTAACCCAACCTATGTTGCGCCTTAACCCAACCTATGTTGCGCCTTAACCCAACCTATGTTGCGCCTTAACCCAACCTATGTTGCGCCTTAACCCAACCTATGTTGCGCCTTAACCCAACCTATGTTGGGCCTTAACCCAACCTATGTTGCGCCTTAACCCAACCTATGTTGCGCCTTAACCCAACCTATGTTGCGCCTTAACCCAACCTATGTTGCGCCTTAACCCAACCTATGTTGCGCCTTAACCCAACCTATGTTGCGCCTTAACCCAACCTATGTTGCGCCTTAACCCAACCTATGTTGGGCCTTAACCCAACCTATGTTGGGCCTTAACCCAACCTATGTTGGGCCTTAACCCAACACACGTTGGGCCTTAACCCAACACACGTTGGGCCTTAACCCAACACACGTTGGGCCTTAACCCAACACACGTTGGGCCTTAACCCAACACACGTTGGGCCTTAACCCAACACACGTTGGGCCTTAACCCAACACACGTTGGGCCTTAACCCAACACACGTTGGGCCTTAACCCAACACACGTTGGGCCTTAACCCAACACACGTTGGGCCTTAACCCAACACACGTTGGGCCTTAACCCAACACACGTTGGGCCTTAACCCAACACACGTTGGGCCTTAACCCAACACACGTTGGGCCTTAACCCAACACACGTTGGGCCTTAACCCAACACACGTTGGGCCTTAACCCAACACACGTTGGGCCTTAACCTGCTCTGTAATTGTCATACGACGCGTTAAATTAGTGTAGTGTTGCCTAACTGCAACCCCCGCAATATAGTTTGCTACTCGCACTGCCCGGTCCCCAGTGTATCGCTTCATGTTAAACACCTTGCAGCTATACACTGTAATGTGGATGGCAGCAGGACGTACATGCTCAATGCCCTTTGCAGTTGTTCATTGGCATTTGCAGTTGTTCATTGGCATTCGCATGGCGAAGCACTTAGCCTACGCTGTGGTACGGCCTGTGTCAACTGTCCGCTGATGTTGTACGTCCAAATCACACACTGTACTGCACATTGGTCCTCATGTACTGAATGATACATCGTGGTACATGTGACCGTACAACGACTGCGCCAACAACGGCGAACCATGCGGTCCAAATGTTGTGCACTCAGCTACGTGTCGTCTCCCTATAAGAGCTGGATTGCAGTGTGGTATGCCCTGGATGGCGATCAGCATGAGCCGTCTGTTGATGTAGTGGCGCGTGTTGTCAGACGTAGTCGTCTCTTCTCACACACCGTGATAGCATGGTGCACTGCGTTCCACATCTGCGACATGCGACAGAGGCCGGTTGACAGTCGTTCGCGCAATGGACATCGCATACGTACGGGGGCCACCTTCCACGTGTTCGCGAAGCGTGCACATGTTGTTGCGTGTATGTGGGCAGACATAGTGTGTCGTGACACCTGACACAGGCATGCAACAATCGTTGAATTTGCAAATGGCGATGGACGCCTACGTTTGCTGGTGACGTTACGCAAATGAACAACTGGTAAACCGTTGTGGTGCGGTTGTTCTCGCTAGAGGTGAATCAGTGATGGCGACGATCGGTTGAGCTACCAACCGGTTGTTCCAGCGATACCCACCATGCCCACGAACGTGAATGGCATCTGGGTGTGAAGCGATACGCGGCGGTGGCTGGGTGGGACCGTCCCCGGCCGGTGAGGGGGGGCCTCCCGGCGTGCTGGCCGCGCGGTGCGTGGGCGCACGCGCTACAGCCGGCTGGTGGGGGCGGCCAGTGGCAGGCGCGCCGGCCGACGGAGGCGGCAGGCGGCGCAGCTGCGCGCCGGCGCACCCTGCACGCGGCGCCGTGCGGCCAAAGTAGGTCCTCGCGGGCCCGGTGCGAAGCGCGGTGGACATCTGCAGTGTGCTGGTCCGATTGAGGACTGTGTGCGCTGAGGATGCGCCGCCGCCCGGCGCTCGGCGCCGCGACGCCGTCTGCTGCTCGGTCGCCTCTGCGGTTCTCGCAGGTGGTTTGTATCGCAGCTGTGCGGACGTGTTGGCGCGTGCGCTGTGCTGGGAGAGTTCGCTTCGGCACCCAAGTGGGGCTTTTGTCCTTCTGTGGCGCTGGCGTTGGAGCTGCCGGTCACCGTAGGTGGCGCGTGTTGTCTCCCGCCGGCAATGCCACGACAGCACGCTCCCGGGCCTCTGTCGGCAGCGGCAAGCTCAGTTGGGAGCACGGGTGGTCGCACCTAAAGCGTCTACTCGCCAAACCCCGGGCGATTGCGCCTCTCTCGAACCCGACCAAGTACTTAGGACGGCGCTGCGCGCCGCCGGGACCTGAGAGGGTTTCGAGGTGTATGGTGCAGGGGAGCTCAGCCTCCTCCTGTTTGCAGAATAATTGAGCGGACGCTTGCGTGTTCGCGCGGGCCCCCGGGACACACTCCCGGGCGGCCGGCTGCTCAGCTCTAGTTGACGCAGCTCCCTGGTTGATCCTGCCAGTAGTCATATGCTTGTCTCAAAGATTAAGCCATGCATGTCTCAGTACAAGCCGCATTAAGGTGAAACCGCGAATGGCTCATTAAATCAGTTATGGTTCCTTAGATCGTACCCACGTTACTTGGATAACTGTGGTAATTCTAGAGCTAATACATGCAAACAGAGTCCCGACCAGAGATGGAAGGGACGCTTTTATTAGATCAAAACCAATCGGTCGGCTCGTCCGGTCCGTTTGCCTTGGTGACTCTGAATAACTTTGGGCTGATCGCACGGTCCTCGTACCGGCGACGCATCTTTCAAATGTCTGCCTTATCAACTGTCGATGGTAGGTTCTGCGCCTACCATGGTTGTAACGGGTAACGGGGAATCAGGGTTCGATTCCGGAGAGGGAGCCTGAGAAACGGCTACCACATCCAAGGAAGGCAGCAGGCGCGCAAATTACCCACTCCCGGCACGGGGAGGTAGTGACGAAAAATAACGATACGGGACTCATCCGAGGCCCCGTAATCGGAATGAGTACACTTTAAATCCTTTAACGAGTATCTATTGGAGGGCAAGTCTGGTGCCAGCAGCCGCGGTAATTCCAGCTCCAATAGCGTATATTAAAGTTGTTGCGGTTAAAAAGCTCGTAGTTGGATTTGTGTCCCACGCTGTTGGTTCACCGCCCGTCGGTGTTTAACTGGCATGTATCGTGGGACGTCCTGCCGGTGGGGCGAGCTGAAGGCGTGCGACGCGCCTCGTGCGTGCTCGTGCGTCCCGAGGCGGACCCCGTTGCAATCCTACCAGGGTGCTCTTGAGTGAGTGTC
>NW_026047340.1:0-2500 GCF_023864345.2 Schistocerca serialis cubense
TAGTGTGGATAGCAGCAGGACGTACATGCCCCCCCCCCTTCCCCCCTGCCTTCGCAAGCTGGTCGGTGAGAAGTTTGCATGTTCAATGCCCTTCGCATGCCGACGTACTCAGCCTACGTTGTGGTACGGCCTGTCACCTGTCCGCCGATGTACGCAAAACCCACAAACTGTACTGCACATTGCTCCGTATGTACTGAATGATACATCGTGGCCCATGTGACCGTATGACGACAGCGCCTAGCAACGGCGGACCATACAGTCCAAATATTGTGCACGCAGCTACGTGTCGTCTCCCTATAAGAGCTGGATTGCAGTGTGGTACGCCATACAGACGTGTGGGAGGAACGGACGCCCTGGATGGCGATCAGCATGAGCAGTCTGTTGATGTAGTGGAGCGTGTATTCGGACGTAGTCGTCTCTTCTCACACACCGTGATTGCATGTTGCACCGCGTTCCACATCTGCGACATGCTGCAGAGGCGGGCTGACAGTCGTTCGCGCAATGGACACCGCATACGTACGGGGTCTACCTTCCACGTGTTCTCTAGGCGTGCACATGTTGTTGCGTCTATGTGGGCAGACGTAGTGTGTTGTGACACCTGACACAGGCATGCAATACTCGTTGCAAATGGCGATGGACGTGTACGTTTGCTGGTGACGTTACGCAAATGAACAACCGGTAACCCGTTGTGGTGCGGTTGTTCTCGCTAGAGGTGAATCAGTGTTGGCGACGATCGGTCGAGCTATTAACCGGTTGTTTCAGGGATACCCACCATGCCCACGAACGTGAAAGGGGACCCACCATGCCCACGAACGTGAAAGGGGATCTGGGTGTGAGGCGATACGCGGCGGTGGCTGGGTGGGACCGTCCCCGGCCGGTGAGGGGGGGCCGCCCGGCGTGCTGGCAGCGCGGTGCGTGGGCGCACGCGCTACAGCCGGCTGGTGGGGGCGGCCGGTGGCAGGCGCGCCGGCCGACGGACGCGGCAGGCGGCGCAGCTGCGCGCCGGCGCCCCCTGCTCGCGGCGCCTTGCGGCCAAAGTAGGTCCTCGCGGGCCCGGTGCGAAGCGCGGTGGCCATCTGCAGTGTGCTGGTCCGATTGAGGACTTTGTGCGCTGAGGATGCGCCGCCGCCCGGCGCTCGGCGCCGCGACGCCGTCTGCTGCTCGGTCGCCCCAGCGGTTCTCGCAGGTGGTTTGTATCGCAGCTGTGCGGACGTGTTGGCGCGTGCGCTGTGCTGGGAGAGTTCGCTTCGGCACCCAAGTAGGGCTTTTGTCCTTCTGTGGCGCTGGCGTTGGAGCTGCCGGTCACCGTAGGTGGCGCGTGTTGTCTCCCGCCGGCAATGCCACGACAGCACGCTCCCGGGCCTCTGTCGGCAGCGGCAAGCTCAGTTGGGAGCACGGGTGGTCGCACCTAAAGCGTCTACTCGCCTAACTCCGGGCGATTGCGCCTCTCTCGAACCCGACCAAGTACTTAGGACGGCGCTGCGCGCCGCCGGGACCTGAGAGGGTTTCGAGGTGTGTTGTGCAGGGGAGCTCAGCCTCCTCCTGTTTGCAGAATAATTGAGCGGACGCTTGCGTGTTCGCGCGGGCCCCCGGGACACACTCCCGGGCGGCCGGCTGCTCAGCTCTAGTTGACGCAGCTCCCTGGTTGATCCTGCCAGTAGTCATATGCTTGTCTCAAAGATTAAGCCATGCATGTCTCAGTACAAGCCGCATTAAGGTGAAACCGCGAATGGCTCATTAAATCAGTTATGGTTCCTTAGATCGTACCCACGTTACTTGGATAACTGTGGTAATTCTAGAGCTAATACATGCAAACAGAGTCCCGACCAGAGATGGAAGGGACGCTTTTATTAGATCAAAACCAATCGGTCGGCTCGTCCGGTCCGTTTGCCTTGGTGACTCTGAATAACTTAGGGCTGATCGCACGGTCCTCGTACCGGCGACGCATCTTTCAAATGTCTGCCTTATCAACTGTCGATGGTAGGTTCTGCGCCTACCATGGTTGTAACGGGTAACGGGGAATCAGGGTTCGATTCCGGAGAGGGAGCCTGAGAAACGGCTACCACATCCAAGGAAGGCAGCAGGCGCGCAAATTACCCACTCCCGGCACGGGGAGGTAGTGACGAAAAATAACGATACGGGACTCATCCGAGGCCCCGTAATCGGAATGAGTACACTTTAAATCCTTTAACGAGTATCTATTGGAGGGCAAGTCTGGTGCCAGCAGCCGCGGTAATTCCAGCTCCAATAGCGTATATTAAAGTTGTTGCGGTTAAAAAGCTCGTAGTTGGATTTGTGTCCCACGCTGTTGGTTCACCGCCCGTCGGTGTTTAACTGGCATGTATCGTGGGACGTCCTGCCGGTGGGGCGAGCCGAAGGCGTGCGACCGCCTCGTGCGTGCTCGTGCGTCCCGAGGCGGACCCCGTTGAAATCCTACCAGGGTGCTCTTTATTGAGTGTCTCGGTGGGCCGGCACGTTTACTTTGAACAAATTAGAGTGC
>NW_026047340.1:10000-15000 GCF_023864345.2 Schistocerca serialis cubense
TCATTAGCCATACACTGGGGGAAACGGCCGACAGGGGCGGCAACATAGTGGAGCCGCAGTGTCACTAATGTACAGAGATAGAACAGTTTCGACTGGAACTAGAGTAACCGTATACACGGCACTGATTAGTAATAGATGCAGAGCCATCAGAATACAGATAATATATACAACCGTCCCTATACATGCTGAAAGACTCTGCACACAATGAGAACCACACGTCAGCCAGACACTCTTATCACACACTACTCTCTTATCACACACAATATCTAACCACCAGCATGGAAGAACATCCAGTGCATCCTCTCCGCCACATGACACAATCCACACTATCATTACCAGACCGGGAGGTCCACCCAGAAAACACAATATCCCACCCTTCCGACATCCGCACATTGCTCAGCTAAGCCACGAACACCCACACATGTCCTACACAGTGGTGCACCCAACATCACAATACTGCCTCCTGTCACAGCACACAAACAATGGCAGGAATGAAAGACACAGATCTGCCACAACCATGGAATCGGAGCGCCGCCTGTCATGAGCCAAAAGTGCATCCTGACGTGACAAATCGGATAATACCGCAGGCATCCAATTACGATAATCACTATCAACGAACCTGCCGCCCCCCCCCCCCAATACACCTTTCCCTACAACAATGTGTATCTGAACCTACGCTATATCGTACCTTAACCTAACCTATATCGTACCTTAACCTAACCTATATCGTACCTTAACCTAACCTATATCGTACCTTAACCTAACCTATATCGTACCTTAACCTAACCTATATCGTACCTTAACCTAACCTATATCGTACCTTAACCTAACCTATATCGTACCTTAACCTAACCTATATCGTACCTTAACCTAACCTATATCGTACCTTAACCTAACCTATATCGTACCTTAACCTAACCTATATCGTGCCTTAACCTAACCTATATCGTGCCTTAACCTAACCTATATCGTGCCTTAACCTAACCTATATCGTGCCTTAACCTAACCTATATCGTGCCTTAACCTAACCTATATCGTGCCTTAACCTAACCTATATCGTGCCTTAACCTAACCTATATCGTGCCTTAACCTAACCTAATTTGTGCCTTAACCTAACCTAATTTGTGCCTTAACCTAACCTAATTTGTGCCTTAACCTAACCTAATTTGTGCCTTAACCTAACCTAATTTGTGCCTTAACCTAACCTAATTTGTGCCTTAACCTAACCTAATTTGTGCCTTAACCTAACCTAATTTGTGCCTTAACCTAACCTAATTTGTGCCGTAACCTAACCTAATTTGTGCCGTAACGTAACCCATGTTGTGCCGTAACGTAACCCATGTTGTGCCGTAACGTAACCCATGTTGTGCCGTAACGTAACCCATGTTGTGCCGTAACGTAACCCATGTTGTGCCGTAACGTAACCCATGTTGTGCCGTAACGTAACCCATGTTGTGCCGTAACGTAACCCATGTTGTGCCTTAACCTAACCCATGTTGTGCCTTAACCTAACCCATGTTGTGCCTTAACCTAACCCATGTTGTGCCTTAACCTAACCCATGTTGTGCCTTAACCTAACCCACGTTGTGCCTTAACCTAACCTACGTTGTGCCTTAACCTAACCTACGTTGTGCCTTAACCTAACCCATGTTGTGCCTTAACCTAACCCATGTTGTGCCTTAACCTAACCCATGTTGTGCCTTAACCTAACCCATGTTGTGCCTTAACCTAACCCATGTTGTGCCTTAACCTAACCCATGGTGTGCCTTAACCTAACCCATGGTGTGCCTTAACCTAACCCATGTTGTGCCTTAACCTAACCCACGTTGTGCCTTAACCTAACCCACGTTGTGCCTTAACCTAACCCACGTTGTGCCTTAACCTAACCCACGTTGTGCCTTAACCTAACCCACGTTGTGCCTTAACCTAACCTACGTTGTGCCTTAACCTAACCCATGTTGTGCCTTAACCTAACCCATGTTGTGCCTTAACCTAACCCATGTTGTGCCTTAACCTAACCCATGTTGTGCCTTAACCTAACCCATGGTGTGCCTTAACCTAACCCATGGTGTGCCTTAACCTAACCCATGGTGTGCCTTAACCTAACCCATGGTGTGCCTTAACCTAACCCATGTTGTGCCTTAACCTAACCCATGTTGTGCCTTAACCTAACCCATGTTGTGCCTTAACCTAACCCATGTTGTGCCTTAACCTAACCCATGTTGTGCCTTAACCTAACCCATGTTGTGCCTTAACCTAACCCATGTTGTGCCTTAACCTAACCCATGTTGTGCCTTAACCTAACCCATGTTGTGCCTTAACCTAACCCATGTTGTGCCTTAACCTAACCCATGTTGTGCCTTAACCTAACCCATGTTGTGCCTTAACCTAACCCATGTTGTGCCTTAACCTAACCCATGTTGTGCCTTAACCTAACCCATGTTGTGCCTTAACCTAACCCATGTTGTGCCTTAACCTAACCCATGTTGTGCCTTAACCTAACCCATGTTGTGCCTTAACCTAACCCATGTTGTGCCTTAACCTAACCCATGTTGTGCCTTAACCTAACCCATGTTGTGCCTTAACCTAACCCATGTTGTGCCTTAACCTAACCCATGTTGTGCCTTAACCTAACCCATGTTGTGCCTTAACCTAACCCATGTTGTGCCTTAACCTAACCCATGTTGTGCCTTAACCTAACCCATGTTGTGCCTTAACCTAACCCATGTTGTGCCTTAACCTAACCCATGTTGTGCCTTAACCTAACCCATGTTGTGCCTTAACCTAACCCATGTTGTGCCTTAACCTAACCCATGTTGTGCCTTAACCTAACCCATGTTGTGCCTTAACCTAACCCATGTTGTGCCTTAACCTAACCCATGTTGTGCCTTAACCTAACCCATGTTGTGCCTTAACCTAACCCATGTTGTGCCTTAACCTAACCCATGTTGTGCCTTAACCTAACCCATGTTGTGCCTTAACGTAACCCATGTTGTGCCTTAACGTAACCCATGTTGTGCCTTAACCTAACCTATAATGTGCCTTAACCTAACCTAAAGTGCGCCGTAACCTAAACTATATTGCGCCTTAACCTGACGCACGTTGTCGCTGAACCTGCTCTGTAATTGTTATGCAACCCGTTAAAGTAGTGTAGTGTTGCCTAACCGCAACCCTCGCAATATAGTTCGCTACTCGCACTGCCCGGTCCCCTGTGTATCGCGTCATGTTAAACACCTTGCAGGTGTTGCTGACTTTCCACATGCTCCTGCTATACACTGTAGTGTGGATAGCAGCAGGACGTACATGCCCCCCCCCCTTCCCCCCTGCCTTCGCAAGCTGGTCGGTGAGAAGTTTGCATGTTCAATGCCCTTCGCATGCCGACGTACTCAGCCTACGTTGTGGTACGGCCTGTCACCTGTCCGCCGATGTACGCAAAACCCACAAACTGTACTGCACATTGCTCCGTATGTACTGAATGATACATCGTGGCCCATGTGACCGTATGACGACAGCGCCTAGCAACGGCGGACCATACAGTCCAAATATTGTGCACGCAGCTACGTGTCGTCTCCCTATAAGAGCTGGATTGCAGTGTGGTACGCCATACAGACGTGTGGGAGGAACGGACGCCCTGGATGGCGATCAGCATGAGCAGTCTGTTGATGTAGTGGAGCGTGTATTCGGACGTAGTCGTCTCTTCTCACACACCGTGATAGCATGTTGCACCGCGTTCCACATCTGCGACATGCTGCAGAGGCGGGCTGACAGTCGTTCGCGCAATGGACACCGCATACGTACGGGGTCTACCTTCCACGTGTTCTCTAGGCGTGCACATGTTGTTGCGTCTATGTGGGCAGACGTAGTGTGTTGTGACACCTGACACAGGCATGCAATACTCGTTGCAAATGGCGATGGACGTGTACGTTTGCTGGTGACGTTACGCAAATGAACAACCGGTAACCCGTTGTGGTGCGGTTGTTCTCGCTAGAGGTGAATCAGTGTTGGCGACGATCGGTCGAGCTATTAACCGGTTGTTTCAGGGATACCCACCATGCCCACGAACGTGAAAGGGGACCCACCATGCCCACGAACGTGAAAGGGGATCTGGGTGTGAGGCGATACGCGGCGGTGGCTGGGTGGGACCGTCCCCGGCCGGTGAGGGGGGGCCGCCCGGCGTGCTGGCAGCGCGGTGCGTGGGCGCACGCGCTACAGCCGGCTGGTGGGGGCGGCCGGTGGCAGGCGCGCCGGCCGACGGACGCGGCAGGCGGCGCAGCTGCGCGCCGGCGCCCCCTGCTCGCGGCGCCTTGCGGCCAAAGTAGGTCCTCGCGGGCCCGGTGCGAAGCGCGGTGGCCATCTGCAGTGTGCTGGTCCGATTGAGGACTTTGTGCGCTGAGGATGCGCCGCCGCCCGGCGCTCGGCGCCGCGACGCCGTCTGCTGCTCGGTCGCCCCAGCGGTTCTCGCAGGTGGTTTGTATCGCAGCTGTGCGGACGTGTTGGCGCGTGCGCTGTGCTGGGAGAGTTCGCTTCGGCACCCAAGTAGGGCTTTTGTCCTTCTGTGGCGCTGGCGTTGGAGCTGCCGGTCACCGTAGGTGGCGCGTGTTGTCTCCCGCCGGCAATGCCACGACAGCACGCTCCCGGGCCTCTGTCGGCAGCGGCAAGCTCAGTTGGGAGCACGGGTGGTCGCACCTAAAGCGTCTACTCGCCTAACTCCGGGCGATTGCGCCTCTCTCGAACCCGACCAAGTACTTAGGACGGCGCTGCGCGCCGCCGGGACCTGAGAGGGTTTCGAGGTGTGTTGTGCAGGGGAGCTCAGCCTCCTCCTGTTTGCAGAATAATTGAGCGGACGCTTGCGTGTTCGCGCGGGCCCCCGGGACACACTCCCGGGCGGCCGGCTGCTCAGCTCTAGTTGACGCAGCTCCCTGGTTGATCCTGCCAGTAGTCATATGCTTGTCTCAAAGATTAAGCCATGCATGTCTCAGTACAAGCCGCATTAAGGTGAA